>NW_004444280.1:563687-572562 GCF_000243295.1 Trichechus manatus latirostris | reverse complement strand
TATAAACCCCTTGAGTTGTTGTTCAAGGAGCCACCCTGGCAGCATGAGTCCCCGTGGGCTCCTTTACTTGGCCAAGGAAATAAAGCTGCTTCTTTTCGCTTTCACTGCTTCGTGTCTTTCTGGCCGCGCCCAGTAGGCCTGGAACTGTCTGGAGCACCACCATCAAGACAACGTGAAGCCCCACACAACCGTTGCATCCAGCTCAAATTTTAGTGATTAAGACAAGATAAATATATATAGGTGATAACATAAAGAAGTTGTTACAAACTCAAAGAAAAGTGTGATTTTTAGATTCAAAATGGTTCTGATTTTTTTTTTTTTTTTTTTTGATGCTTTAAGTGAATGGATCATTAACTTCTGGCCTTGCTGAAGCACCAGAGGGGATTTACCTTCTTGATCTGAACAAACAGAAAACTGGAAAAAAATCTATGATAAAATTGTTTGCAGACACTGAGCAGCACGCGCCATGTCTGTGATTCCTCAGAAAGGACACAAACTAAGTGAGTCCCACCATCACCCCCAAGGGGCCCTGGTGGCGCAACAATTAAGTGCTCGGCTACTAACCAAAAGGTTGGCAGTTCAAACCCACCCAGTGGCTCCACAGGAGAAATCCCTGGTGATCTGCTCCCTTAAAGATTACAGCCTGGGAAACCCTATGGGGCAGCTCTACTCTGTCACGTGGGGCCACAAGGAGTCGAACTGACAGCACCCAACAACACCACCACCATCACCCCAGATTTTGGCCTGGTAGTACATTCTGGAGGTGCCTTCCAGACCTCAGAGGAGGGAGAGGTACTGTGAACCAAGCACGGCCATTTCACCAGGCTGAGGAGACAGGCATCAGGGTTCAGGGAGGCTGAAGTTGCAGAGCAGAGCACCACAGAGAAAGGAGCGACGCAGGAACAGAACCCCAGAAATCCATGTAGGGCTTCCCTTGGGTTTTTGCTGAATGTTAAGACACACCAGCTTAGGGAACACTCAACGAGTTCAGACGGATGGCCTGGGAACACTGATGGCTCCCAGAGTCACGCAGGGCTGGTGGCACTTGAGCTCCAGCCCACCAGAGCTGAGTGTCCCCACTGACCTCTCACAGCACTTAGTAGAGACCCCACAGCAGCCACGCCTCAGCAATGGGGTTGAACCATCTCCAGAGTAAAGGTTACTCTAGACCCGCCCTGTCAAAGCCTTGTAAAGATTAACTGAACCACAAGTAACTGCCTTTAAGAACACAACAAAATTCAGACCCAACAATGTAAAATCACCAGTGTCAGCTTCCAATCAAACACTAACAGATATGAGAAGCAGCAGAAAATGTGATCCAAAACCAGAAGAAAAAATAGTCTCTAGAAACAAACCCAGAAATAAGGGAAAGGAATTATCCAACAAGGATGTTAAAACAGCCATTATGAACATGTTCGATTATTTAAAGGAATGAATACAACGAGAAGAGATATAGAAGATAGAAAAAAGGAAGAATCAAGTGGACCTTCTAGAGATGAAAATTATAATATCCAAAATGAAAAATTCACTAGGTAAGATTAACAACGGATTATACACTGCAGAAGAAAAGATCCGTGAATGTGAAGACTTAATAACTACAGCTGAAATACATCAGAGAAGTAAAAAGACTTTAAAAAAGTGAACAGAGAATGAGTAACCCATGGAAAAATATCACGTTGTCTGTCTCAGGTTGTAATTAAAGTCACAGAAGGAAAGAAGAGGGGACAGAAAAAGATTTGGGGAAAAAAAGGCCCCAAATTTTCCAAATATGATTAAAACTCACACCCACAGAAGCTTAAGGAAAACTGAGCAGAATAAATATAAATAAAACTGCATTGAGGCTTATTATAATTCCTGAAAGCCAATTATGTAGAGAAAACCTTAAAATCAGCCAGTAATAAAAGCCACAGGATGTACAAAGGAAAAAAGAAAAGAAAATCACAGAGTTCTCATCAGAAAACATGCAAGCTGTTACGCACTGAACTGTGTCCCCCAAAATATGGAATACGATTTTCTTTGTTACGTTAATGAGACAGTATTAGCATTGGGTGTATCTTGAGTCAATCTCTTTTGAGAGAGAAAAAGAGCAGATTAAGCAAGGAAGCAAAGAAGCAGGGATGGGGAAGACAGACGCCATGCCACATGAAGATCACCAAGGAACCAAGAAACAGAAGCCGAAAAGACAGAAGTACCTTCCTCCAGAGCCGACAGAGACAGAAAGCCTTCCCCTCGAGCTGCCCTGAGTTCGGACTTCTCGCCTCCTAAACTGTGAGAGGATAGATTTGTTTGCTCCACTTGTGGTATCTCTGTCACAGCAGCACTAGATGACTAAGCCATAAGACAATGGAGTTGAATCTTCAAGGTGCTGAAAGAATAAAACCGTCAACCTGCCATGTTCCCTTGTACTCCAAAAGCATTCCCTCTCTTTCTCGCCTTCCAGATGACATGGCCGTTAAATTGCACCTACCAGCAAAAATAATTTTCAGAAATGACAGTGAAATAGAGGCTTTTTCAGACAAACAAAAGAGAAAATTCCTGCCAGCAAACCTGAACTTTCAGAGATGTTAGAGGAAGTTCTTTCAGCAGGAGGAGAATAATGCCAATGAAAGTTTGGCTTTACATAGGGGAACAAAGTGCCAGAAAGGGCAGATACCTGGGTAAATGTAAACTTTAAGTGCCTGGATTTCCAAGGGAAACCGCTGCAGTTTATAAACTAGAGGAGTCAAAGTTGATCAAAAAGTGAGAGCAGAAGTACCTCACACTGGAGTGAAGTAAGTCAGACACAAAAGGACCAGTACTGTATGATCTCACTGGCATGAAATAAGCAATTAAACAGAAACTATATGTCATCGGTGGTTAGCAGGGGCCAGAGGGAGGGGGAAAGAAGGAGCTTTTACTTGGGGTGCACTGAAGACATGTTAATGGGTGGTAGGAAAATTTGGAAAAAGAGAGGGAAAATGGCTGCACAACTTGAAGAATGTAATCAATGTCACTGAAGTGTACACGTAGAAACTGATACACTAGTGTATGTGTTGTTATGTGTTATTGCAAAAATAAAAACTAAATAATTTATATATTGAAATAAGTATCTATAACTCAATTTCAAAAAGACATAGAAACGACTAGCCAAAAGAAATAAAATTGTGTTATTGATGAGCTTATGTTGCAACAATTCTTAATCCAAACTAAAAATTCTTGTCTAGTAGAATATGAACCTCACAGTACTAACACTGATACAGGTAACTGTGCTTTGGAGTCTCCATCTATCATGATAAAACTAATGAGGATGATGCAAAACTCGAAATAAATTCTTTGAAACAAAAACCATAGCTCTCTATAAATTAAAAATAATCCAGATCCAGTTAAAGTCAAAAGGTGCTTTATAAACATCTCCTCAAAGTTATCAAGCAACAGATATGATGGTGTGAAGTTAAAGAAGCCCAAGGAAAATATCTGGAATTAGCTTTGTAACTAACTCCTCATTGTTCTCTGATGAGGAAGGCTTCTGGAAGTTTCTTAGTTGGAAAATTCCACTCAAAAATATGCTTTTAAGTCAACAGTGGCACTAGCAACAATTTTTTTTAAGGTCACATTTTCTGAGAAGATCAAATAATACTAAATTTAAATTTATCTGCAAATTCATATTAAAATTTTAATGCATTCTAAAATTTGTTTTTGATAAAAGCTTTATTGCAATAGAATGCACATAATATACAATTTCACCAATTGAAAGTGTACAATTCCATGGGTTTTAGTATATTCACAAAGTTCTACGACCAGATGGTACACAGCCATCACCAATTGATTTTAGAACGTTTTCATTACCCCAAAAAGAAGCCCTGTACCCATCGCAGTCACCTCCCAGTTCCCCTCCAGCTCCAGCCCTAGGCAATGGCAGATCTACTTCCTGTCTGTATGGCTTTGCCTGTTGTGGACATTTGATATCAATGGAGTCACACAGTACGTGCTCTTTCATGACTTCTTTCACTTAGCATAGTTTTATTCAAAATTCATACAGGTGGAGCATCTATCAGTACTTCTTTTTCATTGCTGAATAATATTCCATTGCATGCATATACCACATTTCAGTTCTCCATTTATCAGTTGGTGGACATTTGCCTTACTTCTACCTTTAGGCTATTCTGAAAAATGCTGCTATAAACATGCGTGCACAAGTTTTTGTGTGGACATATATTTTCATTTCTCTTGAGTATAACCTAGGGAGTGGAATGGCTGCTCCATGTGGTAACTCTGTGTTTATTTTGCCTTTTGAGGAGCTTCCGAAGTTTCCCAAACTGACTGTACCACTTCCACGCCCAATAGCAGTGTGCGAGGAGTCCAGCTTCTCCTCCACATCTTGGGAACACTTGTCATTACTGACTTTATTATAGCAACGTTTTTATATATGGTTATACTTGATATTTTGTAATACATGTAGACAGTCTAAATTTTGAAATGTATTAAATATTGTTTTACTGATTTTTTTATTTTATGACTTCTAAACTTTTCAAAAAATAAATACTGACATTAATACATAACTTAGCATTAAACAAAGTAAAGACCCAAAGGATCATTTTTGCTCTGGTTACTGCAGTAATAATTGCATTTTCTTGTAAGATCTCACATGACAAATTACCTTCAGAGTTTAGAATGAGGAAAACTTTCTCTCTCCTTGCATATTTCCTTCTACAAAAAAAGAGAGCTCTGTAACTCATTCCTTCTTTGCACTGGCCACTGGACAGCTCAAAGCTAGTGCTTTTCTTAGCTGGGAATTCTTGTAAAATTTTTTAACTTTTCATTTCTTACTTGATTGTTCACCTTTTACCTTGTGGGTGTTGCTGTTATACCTCTATATTTATTAAGAGCTAACTCACATCCCCTTTAGAGGGTAGTAGGATATAAAGAAGTAGATAAACATGTATGGAGTAAGTATCCTTCATCTGCACAGCAATCCCAAGGCAGTAGTAGTTAGGGTAAATATTCTCAACTTTATAAATAAGGAAACTGTGGCAATGAGAAGTGCTTTGCCGAAAGTCACAAGCTTATTATGTGGCAAACTGATATCAGCACACAGATCTTAGAGTCCTTCATTTTGGTTCTGTATACTATTTTAACATCCTCTGACATCTGGGAAGTATATCCCAAAGTATCTCCTCATGAACTCTCACTTCAATATGATAAGGGTCCAAGTGATAAGATGTTCAACTAATATACCATCCCAGTGACCGGGATAACTTCAAACTTTCTTCAGTTCAATACTCACAACCGTTTAGCTCTGTGTGACAGCAGCAAACATGCTTTATTTTTCAGTGATGGGTCTGTGATTAACATTATTACTGATATGTAAATGATCAATTTTCTGCTCATATTAAGAAAGGTGGCACAGGACATTAAAAAAAATCTAATATTTGATTATGTGGGTCATGGTACCTATGTCCATAGTCAATTTAATTCAGAACAGGGGAAAATACTTTTAAATAGTTCCAATGTAGAATACTTTACAGGAGTTACTTCATATTTCTCTGCATTACATTTTAAAGTCACATGAAAGAATTGCTATTTGGCTATATGAAATTTATGCATTCTTCCTTAAAGAAAGAAAGTGATCATCTACAGAAGTAATTATAGAAATGTATTTTGTATTCAATAGAATTCAGATTTTAGTGCCAGATACACAGTAAGAACACTACTGGCTGGAAACCATGCTTACCTGTGGATGATTTCTGGAAAATTAAGCTCTAAGAATAACTCCATTTACAAAGTTGAGTAAATAATTACATATATGTTTCAGATCTAGATGGTATTTTGAAAAACATTCTAAACATGATTAGGATAATTCAATAAATCTTACAAATATCTTAAAAGAACCATTTTTCTATTCCCATTCCACCCCCACTCCTAAGTATTTTGAACACTTGCAAAGTTTGGCCCGAAGAACTAGGCCATCAGTATGAGTTAAAAAAATATGACAAAATGCCTTAAACCACCACATGCTAAATGGCAGGATCCTGCAGTTGAATAACCGTTGAATTCCTAGCATGATAAGACACCTCAGAAGTTGCAGTTTGCCTCGGCACTTTACAGGCATGGAGGCAGAGTGAGGTGCAGGGACTCGGCCGGGGGTCTCAAGCTCACAGCGGAGTGGTGAGATACCTGAGGTCATTCCCAATTCAAACCTGTTTGCACTATACTATGATATTTCAAGTCTAAATGTTTAAAATGCATTGATTTGCAGCTTTGTTTAAACCTTGAGTTTAAAAACTGAACATAATAGAGCCTAAACTAGCAAAAATAATGTAATGACCTCATACTTTTAGCTAACAGCCAACTAGAAACCAAACGTAAAAGCAGTGTTACTATAAGAGCAGATCACCGGTGTATTATCAAAAGCTAGTGGGATGAGGTCAACCTTCAGGTTTCTTAGTATATCTCAACCATCACAAACACTGCGAGGTATTCTAGAGTCATTTGAGAAAATCGCTTTCATGCAGACAAAGGACACACTTCTGGAAGAGGTGCTTAAGTGGGGTTTGGTAGCTCTTTCTTATCTATTTCATTCCCTGAAAAAACTGTGTTGAACATTAACTTTTCAAACTGAATGAGACGTCCTCCCAGTTCTGGCTTCATGGGCTGAGTTTTGGAAGGTAGCTTCTTCTTGTAATCTTTTTCACTGGTCCTTTCTTGGCACTCACTGTCTTCTGGTTAACTGAATAAGATTTCCCCCTGGAATAAAGTAAGTGCGAATCATGATTTTTCAGTCACCATTTTGTACAACAAAAACATTATATGCCACACATGGAAAAGTGAATATTCACCCAGTTCTTCCAGCCCACAGTCTCCCCTGCAGAGTTTCTGCTTCCAGGCCAATGGTGGGTAGCAATGTGTGATGTCCAACCACCTCACCACGGCTGGAGAGCAATCAGCTCAAGGGCAGCCAATTCGAGGTGGCCGGATGTGGAGAGCTCTGTCTAAAGAAGGATCTAAAGAAGAATGAGACACATCGTGGGCATCTTCTCACCCTTGGGAATTTGAATTAAAGCTAAGGGGAAAAAAATATAGATCTGATATATACATCTATATCAGATATATATACATAAATATGTATGTATATGTATGTATGCAGTAAAACCTGTGAAAGCCTGAACGTGTGTAGGGTAGAAACCTGTCGGAGAAGGTAACCTCAACTATCTTCCACTAACACTAGCAATAGAAGAGTGGTAAGACTGCCCCCTGTCAAAGGAGGAAAACTTTCGAGACACAGAAAAATAAAATACTCCCGGTCAAGTTCCGGCTCTCACAGAACTGGACGTATGTGTGGGTGTCTACACACACACATATATTTATACACACACACATATATTCATACACACACATATATAGTAGGGAGAGAGATTGAGTGTGCAACTATGAAGTAAAGCAGGAAGAGTAAAGCAGAGTAAGGATTCACGAGTAAGCCAAAGATGTAAATTACCTAAAATTACAAGAAAATAGAAACCATGATTTAGAAGAAATATAGAAAGTGAAGATGGCAGTAAAGAGAAGAAAAGAGAAGCAGAGACAGAACAAGTGGTTCATTAGACTACAAATAACAATAGCAACCGTTTTATAGCATGCCACCTGTACCAGGGACTGTTCTAATGCTTTATATATATTAACTCATGTAAACCTCACACTGTCCCTATGGTATAGGTACTATTATTAGCCCCACTGTACAGATAAAAGGAAAAAAAAAAAGTAGTGGTGGATCTGGAATTTGAATCCAGGCAGGCTGGGTCCAAAGTCTGTGTCTTTATCACTATTTTATGTAGAAGACCACTAAAGTGAAGATCCATGAACCCCTATGGTTGGGTCCTTAAAGTTGCCTTGAATTCTAATCTCTCAGGATAAGTTATGTTGGAATTCCTGTTCTCGGATTTCCATTGGACCCCTCTTTCTGTTTACAGCTCTATGTATGTTTATTAAGCCAACATCCTCACTCTTACTTGACCTAGGAAGAGTCAGCTTTGATGACCTGCAACACAACTTAAAAAATATTTTAGTTAGGGAATGACATCAGCAAAAACAGTAGAGTAACCCAAACCAAACCAAACCTATGGTCGCTGAGTTGATTCTGACTCACAGCAACCCTATAGAGGACCTTCAAAAAGTCTCTCCTCAATAAAAGCATTGAGACAACAGGCAAAAGTTGTCTGAATCAACTTTTTCAGGTCTCTGAAACTTTACCAAACAGTTGTAGCAATCTGGGGGTGCATTTATTCAAGAAAAATAGCTGAAAGTCAGAACAGTGAGCTCTGCGGCATTTGTAACTCAACCTATTCCCATCTTTCCTCTCTCCAGCTCCACAAGTCTTCAAAGCCAAGAGCCCACAATCATGGTGAAAACCAGCGGCCTGGCAGCCACCAGAGACAGCAACAAGGGGTTAGAGTTCCTTCAAAGTCTCGTTCCCAGAGCATTATCCTTATTTGAACACTTTGGTGGTTACCTGGAAGTCATTTCTTTGGCTATATTTTTGAGTTATTTTCTTAGTGGCTTCTCTGGGGGTTACAGTTAATATCTTAAACAGTCCAGAATAACATCAACTTCATTTGAATAGTATATCAACAGTTCAACCATAATAGTTGGAGACTTCAATATGCCACTTTCGATAATGGGTAGAACCACTAGATAAAGTACAAGAAGGGAATAGAAGACTTAACACTATAAACCAACTAGACTGTGGGGGCCAAGATGGTGGAGTAGTCAGACGCTTCCGGTAGACCCTCTTAAAACAAAGACCCAACAAAACAAGTGAATTGATTATATATGACAATCTAGGAGCCCTGAATATCAAAGGCAAAGTTCAGGAATAGGACTGAGCGGCAGAGGGAGGGAGAGA
>NW_004444280.1:545834-547080 GCF_000243295.1 Trichechus manatus latirostris | reverse complement strand
GTGTAGTTTTAAACTCTCCTTGAGAACAGAATTGTTTTAGCTTACAAAATAAGATCTAATCATGTCTGAGGACCAAGAATGTTCTTGGGCTTTTTGAAAACGTGTATAGATGGTGTGAATGGAGAGCACAAATTTCTTGGTGCTACCCTACCACCTGGTATGTCATACTGGGCTCCAAATCTAGAAGCCGAGCTGTCCCCACAGAACAAACGCCTGTTTTCTCAGCGCATTCATGTGCACCAGGATTACCTAGAAGGGAAAGACACAGCTGGACTCACATTTTCATTAGATTCTCTTTCATGCTGGGCAGTTGATCCACCTGTTGCCTTTTAGAAACTTGATGTGAGCCAGTTACCTGAAAAACAACAATTTGAGAGTTTATGCTCTTACGTCATGATGGATTTCAGGGAAGAGGAATGGTCACTTCTCAATGAACCCTTCCAGAACCAGCTCCTTTAGCAGCACGTTTAAGAGCAGCGGAGAATGATGGGAAATTCTGGCCTTTTCTGGAAAGCTCCATCTCAGCCCCACAATCGCTGCCATTTTATAAATAACCACAAGGGAGCCGTGAAGACAAACTGTCCACGGGATACAGATCCTATAATTTGTTGTTACGGTTCTAATCCACCAGCCGCTGCTTGGGACCCCTGTGGGGCAGTTCTACTCTGTCCAATAGGGTCGCTATGAGTCGGAATCTACTCCACGGCAATGGGTAGGCAATGGGTAAATGTATCGTTGTTCTCAGCTGCTGATATGCATCAGAGGAGAACTGCTCCATAGGGTTTTCAAGGCTGCGACCCTTTGGAAGCAGATCACCAGGACTTTCTTCCAAGGTGCCTCTGGGTGGGTTCGAACCACTACCCTTTACGCTAGTAGTCAACGCTTAGCCACTTGCCCCAGTATAAATAATACATGCGTCCTGCCATTGGGGTAGATGAGACAATAGAAGCAGTAGGTATGTTGGAGAATAAATGGAAAGATGAGATAATATGCTTATGTTTGTCTATTTTAAAATTCCTCCAGGACATAAAGGTAGAGACTTCTTGTAAGTGGTGTGAATATAATCTGGAACTCAAGAAAAACTGAGGCTGATGACCTTAGAGATGGCAGCTGCAACCATGAGTGAATGAGATCATGAAGAGCACACAGAGACGCAGACAGCCCATGGTGTCACTTGGGATGGGAGGGAAGGAATCCACTAGAGCCAGACAGAGTCCTCATTTAAACAACAGAAAATCCAGGAGGA
>NW_004444280.1:542485-544364 GCF_000243295.1 Trichechus manatus latirostris | reverse complement strand
AGATGAAGTCAATTCAGGCTACAGGGGGCTCCAGCATGGAGGATGATGAGCCAATTAAGAACCAGGGAAAGGAAATTCCGGGTGGAGGGAACGACAAGGACCTGCAGGTCTAAGGCAGCATGGGCTATTGAGGAATTGCATGTGTTGTCTGGTCAGGCTGCAGTCCGGGGTGTTAGCAGGACGAGGCTGGCCAGGCTGGGCATCATAGAGGGCCTCACAGACCACACCAAGGAGCTTTGCTGTGATCCCAGGGGGCAGAGCCGATGAAGGTGTGCTGTTGGGATTACACCTCAAGCACTAGATTCAAATCTGGGGTGCCCCATGTCTAGGTGAACAGTTACAAATCAGTTGTCCAGAAAGGGCAATGGAAGGAGGCATGGGTAATGTAACTTAAGATTTTAGGTCAGGGTAGGGGTGAAACCCATGGCAAGACTGACAGCTGTTTTCAAATCTCTGAAAAGCTGTCATGTGGAAGGAGGGGTGTAGATGTGGTCAACTTGTTCTTTATTCTCCAAAGGATGGAACTAAAACCAATGTGTAGAAATTTCAAGGGCGGAGAGTACGGATCAGCACGAGCTGCTTTAACTACGCTGATGATTCAAACTGCCTGACAATGAAACAGAACAGTCTCAGGTGCCTTACTGTGGACCAAGAGGATTCTAGTCAACGATCTTTCAGACACACGGCCAAAACGCCATCTCTAGGGGAACAGAAGCTACAACTTCAGTTTATGATATGTTGTCACAAGCTCCAGTCCGTCTGTCTGCCCCACTTTTAAGCTGTGTACCTGTGTATTCCTGAAAAGAAGGAGCCCTGGTGGTGCGGTGGTTAAGTGCTTGGCTGCTCACTGAAAGGTTGGCGGTTCGAACCCACCAGCCGCTCCATGGGAGAACGCTGTGGTAGTATGCTTCCGTAAAGATTTACAGCCTTGGAAACCTTATGGGGCAGTTCTACCCTGTCCTACTGGGTCACTATGAGTTGGAATCGACTTGATGGCAACAGGTTTGGCTTTGGTCTCGGTATTCCTGAAGAGCGATGCCTTGCTGTAGACACAGCGTGTGAACGAGAAGACTCCTGAGATGGGGAAAACCCAGTTTCAGTCAAAACGACGACTGAGAGTGAAGCAACGCCATGGAGACGGCAGCAGAAATACAAACGGCAGACGCAGCAAACGGTTCCAGTTACCTACCACAGAGCACGTGATTTATGTGTGCAGCGGAGAAGACCTGCATCTTTAACTATCAAGATTAACAATTCACGCTATTGTAGAAATCCTTATTAACAGCAGACTGGGGGGGCAGGATTAACACCTTCCTGGGAAGCTGTTAACCGTTTCATGAAGAGGAGAACATATAGAGCCCACTTACGTTTTCTGCCTCTCGGGTTTACTGGTAAGGTACTGTACCACTGACAGTACATGCTGCCAGCAGGCGGGGTCCTTTATAACTGTTCGAAACAGACGAAGTGGGTGTGTGTCACAAATTACTGTTTTTACAGGGTATTGTATGGTCGTGCTGAATTGATTTTTTTTTAGATTCAGATTTCAAAATATAGATTTTGAAAAATTTTTATGTGGGATATGTATGTCCCTCTGGACTCTGGGGGTAGAATTTTTGGGATGAGGCTAGAAAAAAATCTATATTACCTACCAAAAATTCAGACACACTCAATGATTCAGCATGCATTCCATTAATGAAAAAACATTACATAAACAAAAAATTAAAAAGAACAATTAATTCATTTACGAATTAAAATAGGTTTTCATTGTATGTTCAACAATCCTCTATAATCAGAGTAGGAACTAAAACCCTTAAACCAAACTCATTGCCGTCCAGTTGACTCTGACTCATAGAGACCCTATAGGATGAGTAGAACTGCC
>NW_004444280.1:530696-541110 GCF_000243295.1 Trichechus manatus latirostris | reverse complement strand
GTTAAAGTCCAATGAGACGCCACATAAACACCAACTATGTGGTGAACACAATGAGGTGCTGAGATGAACATGGTCTTTTAAACTAAGACACCAGAAACCGTAAATAAACAATAGCTGACAATACCAAAACAAAAAATCTGTAATATCAGCAGCGACATAAACAAAACTGAAAGGCAAATGAAATACTGGAGAAAATCTGTGCACCATCCTTCCTGACTGACAGATCACCTTCCCATCCTGTGGTCATTTGTCAGCACACACTTTCTAGCAACCGCAATGCTGTACCTAAGAGCTGGCCACCAGAATTATGAAGCGACAGGTCTTGAATTTTATCAATACGCGGGTAACTGCTTATCTGTTTGAATTTAAGCAGTTACAAATCTATGTAAAAGGGTAACTAAGGAAGCAAATATGTGAAATATTCTCTTAATTCAGCAAAATGTTTTAACTCCGTTTTTTGAGCCTTTATAAAAATTTATATTTTTCTTTCCACACTGTATATTTAGAAACTTCGTGCCTTTTTTCCATAATTTCAATATCTGTTTCTCTACCAAACCAAACCAAGAAACCTAGAAAAGTAAAAATACAACATACAGTATGAGGAAACCATTAGAATTTGGAAGCTGGAAGAAAACAATACCTGAGACATTTCAGCCAGGTATGCACGGCGCTCATTGTTGGTCTTGTGGTAAGCCTGGAGGATGGATACAAAAGCAAAGAACTCAAATGAGGTAAAATTAGCAATACTAGCAAGATAATTGCTCAGTTAAGGTTTATGACTCTATCTTGTTTTATTTAAAAATCGAGTAAATAGTTTCAATAAGCATTTTGTGACGATAAGCATATGTATGGTAGTAGGTTTGCTGACAGCATACTAAAAAAACTGGCAATTTTAGAGGAATGGTTCAGTATGAAAACAAACCTTTGATTCTTGTTCTAATCTAAGTGCGTAGTCTTTCACTTGATTTTCAAGGCTCCTTTTTTCTTTTTCTAGCTGTTTAAGTAATGTATTTAAGGATTCCTGAAAGTATAAAAAGTAAATTTTTACATGTACCCATGTTCTAACAACCCTAAGAGACGATCAATTTCTTCACTAGTGAAATGCTGTGTATCCCTAGCAACCTGTGATCCCATAATTCTGTAATATGGACTTCCACCCAAAACACTGCAGTCCATTTTCCATGCAACAGCCAGAAAGATCCTTTCAGGAGCAAATGAGATCATTGCATTCCTTTGCTCAAAACTTTTCAGTGGTTTCCCATCTCATTCAGTGAAGGCAGAAGTTCTCACAGTCCTGGCGTGGCTCATCACCTGGCTTTCTCACCTCCCTCTTGCTCACCCTGCTGTAGCCACACTCGCGTCTCTGCTGCTCCCTCCGTCTGGAAGTCTTCACCCATACACTGGTGTGCCTCAGCCCCTCACTTCGTTCAGGCTTCTGTTCAAATGTTTTCTCATTGGTTTCCTTCTTGGACTCCCCTTATAGAAAATACCTTCTCCCAGTACCCCACACACCCTTTTAATTTTTCTCTGTAACACTTATCACCCTCTGACATACCATAAATCTACTTTATTTTCTGTTTTCTATCACTTAAACGCAAGCTCCAAGAGGGCAAAGACTTGGTCTCTTTGTTCCTTGCTATATATCCAGTACCTAGAAGAGTCACTGAATAGCCACTGAGCACATACTGATATTCAGTAATATTTACTGAATGAATGAGTCTTTGTGAAGCTAGACTTTGGGGAGCTATGAGATCTCATCCTTAACCAAAAACGAGATGAGTGAAATAATCTTCTACGTCCAGCTCAACCAACTTGAGTCACGTGATGCTGTTTGAAACCTGCCCCTCTGACTGTCCCATCACCTAATGAGTGATGAATACCTCCATCTCCTTCCACATGTGGAAACTGATATTGATCTTAAATCATGGTATATTGATTTAACGCTGGATCTGTTCTCCCACTAGTTCTGGTCCAGACAGCCCTGGATTCCTAAAGTATGCCCTAGGGTTAGCGCTAGGACTAAGGCTAGGGATAAAGTTAGGTTTACATTTAGTGTTCCAGAAACAGTCTAAATGAATGACACTTCTACCAGCCTTGAACTGCACCTAGAAACTCAAGTCTCACTTCAAACATGCTCTAAATTGTGGCTTGAACCTTTAATCAGGACCACCTGAAGGTTTCATGCTCCAAGTACAAGAACAGGTGTCTGGAGGTTGGGAGTTGGAATATGCTGGTGAGCCCAATACAAAGCCCTTAAAGAACTACTCTTACATAGGAAGTAGGTTCTGGGCTCTGGGCTCTGCATAAAAGGACCACCTCACCATATGTCCAGTTAGTGGGCTTGGCTTCCTGAACCACCTACCTCTCAAATTTTGTATGCCCGTCATCACTTCCTTTCTTTTTACTCACCTGGTTACTAACCTTGCTACTTATTCAGTCTGTGTAATCTTTACCTCCTGCCTTTAATTCATCATGTCTCTATGTGTGGTAATGGAAAACATGTTGTCCTTGGTTTCTGTGAAGTAACCCTGGGAGTAATTGAAGTGTCTTTATCTGAAACCTCCAGACCACGCCTGAGGATCTGTGCTAGAGTGGGGGCTGGCCAGACCAGAAAAGACTGACCCAGTAGACCAATGTCAACTAACCTCTGGAAGCATGACTTAGCCTATAGTGAATATGCAGTAAGGACACAATAGTGACTGGCTGATAAAAGCCCTGGACAAGGAGGCACATGGAGCTTCCTGGCTGGTGAAGGGAGGGTGACATGCCCTCTTTGGGATATGGAAGCTCTGTGTTGGGAACTCTCCCAGACCTCACCCATGAGTCTCTTCCTCCTGGCAATCCTGGTATGTATCTTTTTGCTATAATAAATCTGTAAGCATAAGTATAGAACTTACTGTGAGTTCTGAGTTATTCCAGCAAACTTATCGAACCCAAAGGAGCACGGGGAGCTAGCAGGTGAAAGTGAGGGAGTGCAGGGGAGGCCTCCAAGCTTGCAGGCTGGCATTCTGAAGGAAAACCCTGAATCCGTGGCCAGCAGGTTAGAAGTCTGGGGTGTCGCATGGACTCCCCAAACTTGTGGCTGGCATCTGCCTATTTGGCAGTCGGGAGAATGGTGTCCTTTTCACTTGTGAGATCTGCCCTAGTTCTGGATGCCTAGGGTCAGAGAAGAAGGTAGGGCAGCTGGTGTCACAGATAGTGGAGAAGAGGGAAAAATGGGTATTTGATTACACCTCCAATTTGGGGATCCAGTTGATGCTGCTTATCCACAACCCTCACAGTTCACAGCCTAGGCTTTCATCTAACTACATCATTATCTCTGGCTCGATATTGCCATTGTGTAACGTAACACCCCTTATAGCTCTGCTCAGCTGCGGAGCCCTTGTCTGTACATTACCCAATATCTTAGTTTTGAAGATGAAACCTGGAGAGCGTGCTTACTGCCCCTATCCCCATGTGAGGGAGTAATATTCTGCCATTATACCTGTAATTGGAGTGGAATTTCAAAACAGCTTTCCATAAGAAATGGTCTCAATCACAGGAAGCATGAACAAACAGGGAAAACCATGTCTGTAATCCCACTGTTTTAAATATATAAGGAAGATCGAAGAAGAATTGATGCCTTTGAATGGTGGTGTTGGCGAAGAATACTGAATATACCACAGACTGTCAAAAGAATGAACAAATCTGTCTTGGAAGAAGTACAGCCAGAATGCTCCTTAGAAGCAAGGATGGTGAGACTACATCCCACATACTTTGGACATGTTATCAGGAGGGATCAGTCCCTGGAGAAGGACATCATGCTTGGTAAAGTAGAGTCACCGAAAAAGAGGAAGACCCTCAACAAGATGGATTGACGTGGTGGCTGCAACAACGGGCTCAAGCATAACAAGGATTATAAGGATGGTGCAGGACTGAGCAGTGTTTTGTTTTGCTGTACATGGGGTTGCTGTGAGTTGGAACCGACTCGACAGCACCTAACAACAACAACAACATTGTTTTAAATACAATATAAAAAGAAAGCATAAATAACAGGCAGGTTAATCTCCTAAAATATCTTATAATAAATTCATGAATATTTTATAAAAATAATAATTCAAATCAGCATTGAAAGCAATAAAAAGTAAATTTAAATAGTGGAAAAATAAATTACTAAAACAAAAGACAAACTGAAGAAATAAAAAAACTAAAAATAATTAACAAAGTTGAAATTGAAGGAGAGAAGATGACAGATGTGGAAGACAGGATATGAAAATCCAACCTCTGAATGGTAGTGCCTGGAGGAGAAGACAAATCAATACTATCAATAATCAATGTTTAATTAGAGAATACTTCCTAAGTATAGAATTATAATGAAGTTGACAATTGACAGAGCGCTCTGTGTCCCAAATTAAGAAAATATAACAAAACCTAAACATAGCTCAACTGAATGAATGCCTACATTTCTAAGAAGAACAAAGCATTCTCCAAGGTCACAATAAGAAAAAATAAATTTAAAGGAATTGAACCCAAGATAAGTTTGTTCCTGTGAACTGAAAAAATGTTAGGTGTCAGTGAAGTGGTAACTTTAGAATCATGGAAGAACGGTAACCTAAAAATAGCCAAGCTCCTGATGGGCTGGCGGTCGGAAAATCGTTTTCCTATCTGAAAACTTCCTGAGAACATACTTCCCAAGTATTTCTTTCTGCAAAGATCACTGCAGAGCGTCTTCCAGGTCCACTCTTCTACGAGGGAAAAGAGAGCGAGAGAAAGGACACTCTTGAATAGGAAGACTACCATGGAAAAATAATAATAACTCCTGGAAAAATAACTAAAAACACAATTTAGAGACAAGTAGGAGGTACCACAATGGGTTATGTGTTCCAGATAGAAGAAAAGGGAATGAGAACAGTGAAAAGACGGGGCAGAACGACGCAGACAGAAGAAAAGGACAAAACATGAAGGCGGGAAGAGGGAGGAAGAAAGACATGAGGAGATACTGATCGGACAACAGTTAGAAGAGGGGAGATGGATGAGAGAGGTAGTCCAAAAAGGAACCAAATACCTATCTCTAAAAGAAAACACAGGCGCAGACAGGGTGTTTATGCCATAGCAGAATTCCATGACAGCTTTTTAGCTGCCTACTGACCACGAGATTCAGAGACAAGATCAGATGGAGTTTGCATTGCGTGGGCCACTAGACAGATTCAGGCTCATCCCACTTTTTCTCTCTCTGTAACATACTGTCGCCTAGGCAACTATTCATAATTCAATTTTTTAAGTTCATCAAAGTCACATTCATATTTTTACATGAAAAAATCAATGAATGACAGATCATAAGCTTCAGAAACACCAGATGAGAAAAAGGTATCTAGGCCCGTATGAAAATTTCATTGCAAAATTATTAAAACTTGTCAGAATTATCAGCTTTAGGGACCAACTCTTTATCAAGCAACTACGAATTTCAAAGCTAGTGCTGGGGAAAGGGGAGAATAAGACATAATTAAATTAGCAATTCCAATAAAGTACAAGGATTTTAGCAGGGGAAGAGAGAAAAGAATACTATATCCTCAATAATCTTCTGGAGGCACAGTTCTCCTTTCTTGAAAGGTCAGAGTCGTTCTACCATTTCTACAATAATTTGGTGACAGACATTTTGGGTTAGTTAACTCAATGCCTACAACCCAAGTCACTTCTCTCTTGCCTTCCTCCAAAACAGAGGCTGGAAAAGCTAAACAGCTGCCTTCCTGGCGGTCAGTGGTGGCCATGATACAAAGGTATGAACAGTTAATGGGTTTTTTCCTACTCATTTCTGCCTTGAGTGAAGAGATACTGCCTGGAACTATGGCAGCCATCTTTCTATACTATACGGGAGATGCTGAAACCATCACAGGGACGCTTCATTGTCCACCCACTGCCCCGCGGTCATCTGCTTTCAGACTTGTTGATACATGGAGGGAAAATACCTTATTTTTTTTAAACCATTGTTAGTTAGGGTTTTTGTTACTTGTACCAAAAGACATTCCTAACTGACATAAGCAATGTTAATGTGATTATTTCCCAATAGCTTCCAAATCATTAAATGACCATCTAAAGGAAAAGAACTTTAATATTTACTTTTACGTCAGGCCATATCTTAAAATGTAAACTCCTACGTTTGTGCGTACGTGCGTGTGTATATGCAAGTAATGTAACGACTACATCGGAAGACTGAAAATGTATTAGCCAACACAGGAATGTGTCATTTTTACATTAGTTAGTTGTAATACCTTAAAGAGGAGACAGTTAAAATCACACCCTACACATCACAATTTAAGTTCTTTAGAATAAAGGCAGTCCTGATAATGAAGAAGGCGCCCTGGTGGCACGGTGGATAACCGCTCAGCTGCCAACATAAAGGCTGGCGGTACAGACCACCAGCCGCTCCGCAGGAGGACGCGGCAGTCTGCGTCCATGAAGATTACCCAAAACCAAACCTGCTGCCAACGGCAAGGTGATCCAACTCACAGTGACCCACCGGACGGAGCAGAACTGCCCCAAACGGTCTCCAAGGCTGTAATCTCTACAGAAGCGGACTGCCACAGCTTTCTCCTGCGGCACAGCTAGTGGGTTCGAACCAATGACCTTTCCGTACGCAGCCACGCTCGTAACCGTTGCGCCACCAGGGCTCTACGTACACGATGTCGCTGTTGGGTGCTGTTGACTCCGACTCGTAGTGACTCTGTGTGACAGAGCAGAACTGCCCCATAGGATTTTCTAGGCTGGGATCTCTACAGGAGCAGATCACCAGGTCTTTTTTCTCCCTCGAAGCCTCTGGTAGGTTTGAACTGTGACCTTTTGGTTAGTAGTCAAGCACTTAACCACTGGGCCACCAGGGCTCCTTAATGTACATAGAAACCCACTGACGTCAAGTCGATTCTGACTCATAGCAACCCTACAGGACAAAGGAGAACCGCCCATAGGGTTTCCAAGGTTGTAAATCTTTATGGAAGCAGGTCGACCTTCCCGTTAGCAACAGAGCACTTAACCACTGCGCCACCAGGGCACCTTTCCATAAAGACTGCAGCCTTAAAAACCCTATGGGGCAATTCTACTCTGTCCTATAGGGTTGCTGTCAGTTGGAATTGACTCAACGACAATGGGGACAATGAATTACTACTAATGTCTTCAAACACTTCCTATATCATTTTAGAAAGCTATTATTATTCATAAATATAAGGCTACTTATAAATTTTTACACCATAAATACACAAGCTCTAAAACCTGAGAGACTATGATGTGTACCGATGCACAGGAACGGGTACCTGGAGAAGCAGAATTATAGGCTACAAAAACAAATCCCGTTCCTCCCAGCACATGGCAGACACACAGTGGAGTACAGGAGCCGGCTGGTACCAGCTCACGAGGGCACATCGTGCATGTCTCATCCCAACTCCATGTTGAGGGATGTCATGATGGTGGCTTGATTTCAGCCACACTGGGAATACCTACACCATGAATACTGGCAAATGATCCAAATCCAGGGTCTATTTTCCCAGAGAGACCATGTTACACATTCGCCATCACTCAGCTGCATGTGGGTTTGCTTCACTCTTCAGAATCTGGGGCTGACATACAACACTTGCTCCCCCCATCCTGGATATGGCCCCAGAATTCATCTCAACATAGCACTATCAGCAGCAACAGTCAATCAAGAATCCAGGCTAAATTCTGAACATAGAGACAGGCAGTGGGATCTTTATTCCCTTCAAATGAGCCTTTGTTCTTTCTACATTTAGATGTTAAACCTAATTTTAAAATATTCTGGGAAATAATGACAGGGAAAAGTTTTTCTTGTGACGTCAAGATGGCCACAAATACTTTTAACACTCCTCCTAGAATTTAGAGAAGACCTAGAGTGTCTAAGACAGCCTTTGCAGCCAGCAATATATTCTAAAAGTAGGAAGTGGTAGCGGCACTTGGCTAGTAAAAAGGCCTGCAGCAGCTTCACAAAGGGTGCAATGTACAGAGGGGTCTATCTAAAAAAGACTTGAGTGTCACTTTTGACTACTTATAATCTGATCTGCAAGAAGGCCATAAAGTTTTAAAAATAATCCAGTTTATCCTGAAAGGGACAAAGAGAGGACAAAATGAAAAGAGGCTTCTGGAACTTCACACCCCCACCTCCCAAGCAGGAAGCTGGCTGAGTCAACTTTCAGCTGTCAACATGGACACGGAAGAATGATACAAAGCAAAGAATCAGGAAACCAATCTTGACATTGCAACACGTTTTAAAGGATATAAAATATAAGGAAATGTTCTGTTTCATCAGAAAATGAATACTAGCTTGTGTTTAGGCCAACCGATATTATAATGATGCTTTAAATGGGGGGGAGGGGGCACAAGAACCAATGGTTTTTACTGTAAAGGTTTGAAATCTTGATATATTTTTATACCAGACATTCTCTTTTCCTAACACGCTCTTTCTTTCTTTCTTTCTTTTTTAATTTTGCAAGGTTTTTTCTTTTTTCTGGTAAAAATATATACAACGGAACATACACCCATTCAACAATTTCTACATATACAGTTCAATGGCATTAGTTACACTGTTCACGATCTATCACCATTATTTCTATCTCTACCCATATTGTTACATTACCACTGACTTAGATTTATTATCCCCTGAGCTTCTCATCTGTGCTTTAGGGTTACTATTGTCAATTTTATCTCGTACAGATAATTCTTTAATAGAGTACAGTGCTCAAGGTGAATACTCTTTACTAATTTAGCTAAACTGCTGTTTAGTTTAAAGATGACTTTAGGGGAAAGTCTCAGTTCAAGGTTTAAAGATTTATTTTTAAGGGTAAGAGATTCAGGAGTTCCTCAAATCTCAATGGGTCCGGTAAGTCTGGATTCTGTAAGAATTTGAAATTGTGTTCTACATTTTATCCCTTTTTGGTTAAGATTCATCTGCTGAGTACTTGCTCAAAACATTCAGTAATGGTAGCCAGGTACCATCCAGTTCTGGTCTCATGGCAAAGGAGTCTGTGGTTCATGGACGCAGTTAGACTTATTCTTCAAATCCTGGGTCGTCTTCTTCCTCTGGTGCTCCAGGTGAATAAAGACCAATTGTTGTGTCTTGGATGGCTGCTTACAAGCTTTGAAGATCCCAGGCACTACTCATCAAACTAGGGGGTGGAACAGAAACTTAAGAAACAATATTAGCCCAATTGACTGGACAGTCCCGCAAAGCCATGACCTTAAAACTTCAAACCAAGAGAGCTAACCCCAAGAGGTGTTTGACTGTACCTAAGCAGTATCAGTAATAGCAGACTCTTTTCTTTTTTCTTTTTGCTTGCTGTTGTTTTTATAAAATTACATATAACACAACATTGGCCATTTTGCCCTTTTTCTGGTATACAATGTAATGATATCAGTTGTTTTTATAAAATTACATATAACACAGCATTGGCCATTTTGCCCTTTTTCTGGTATACAACGTAGTGATATCAGTTACACCAATCAGACCGTGTGACCACTACCCTTAAATGATGACCATTGTAAAAATGATGTGGGGGCAGTGTCTGACCTCCTCCAACACCACCGGGGGAAGGAGAATCAAGATCAACAGACCAAGACTGATTCCGATGAGGCAGGGGTCAGACACGCCTCCTTTCTCTGCCATCTTTATCAGTCTGACACCAACCGTCCCTCCCACCGCACTATCTACTTTTCTGCTGTTGTTGTTGTTTGGTGCCGTCAAGTTGGTTCCAGCTCATGGCGACCCTATGTACAACAGAATGAAACACTGCCTGGTCCTGTGCCACTCTCACAATCGTTGTTATGCTTGAGTCCATTATTACAGCCACTGTGTCCATCCATCTCATTGAGGGTCTTCCTCTTTTTCACTGATGTCCTTCTCCAGGGACTGGTCCCTCCTGATAACACGTCCAAAGTATGTGAGACAAAGTCTCGCCATCCTCACTTCTAATGAGCATTCTGGCTGTACTTCTAAGACAGGTTTGTTCATTCTTCTGGCAGTCCATGGGATAGTCAACATTCTTCACCAACATCATAATTCAAAGGCATTGATTCTTCTTTGGTCTTCCTTATCCATTGTCCAGCTTTCACATGCATATGAGTCGATTTAAAACACCATGGCTTGGGTCAGGCATGTCACAGTCCTTAAAGTGACATTTTTGCTTTTTAACACTTTAAAGAGGTCTTTTGCAGATTTGCCCAATGTAATGCATCGTTTGATTTCTGGACTACTGCTTCCATGGGCATTGATTGTGAATCCAGGTAAAATGAAATCCTTGACAACTTCAGTCTTTTCTCCATTTATCATGATGTTGCTTATTGGTCCAGTTGTAAGGATTTTTGTTTTCTTCATGTTGAGATGTAATCCATACTAAAGGCTGTGGTCTTTGATCTTTATCAGTAAGTGCTTCAAGTT
>NW_004444280.1:528638-529409 GCF_000243295.1 Trichechus manatus latirostris | reverse complement strand
TGTGGACTTGTTCTAACTTTCTTCAGTTTCAACTTGAACTTGCATATGAGCAATTGATGTTCTGCTCTGCAGTTGGCCCCTGGCCTTGTTCTGACTGATGATATTGAGCTTTTCCATTGTCTCTTTCCACAGATGTAGTCGATTTGATTCCTGTGTATTCCATCTGGCAAGGTCTGTGTGTATAGTTGCCGTTTATGTTGGTGAAAAATGGTATTTCAAATGAAGAAGTGGCTGGTCTTGCAAAATTCTATCATGTGATCTCTGGTATCATTTCTATCCCCAAGGCCATACTTTCTAACTACCTACCCTTCTTCTTTGTTTCCAACTTTCGCTTTCCAATCATCAGTAATTATCAATGCATCTTGATTTCATGTTCAATTAACTTCAGATTGCAGAAGTTGGTAAAAATCTTCAGTTTCTTCATCTTTGGCATTAGTGGTTGGTGCGCAAATTTGAATAAGTCATATATCCTGGTCTTCCTGATGGATATTATCCTATCACCGACAGTGTTGTACTTCAGGATAGATCCTGAAATGTTCTTTTTGGTGACAAACATGACACCATTCCTCTTCAAGTTGTTATTCCTGGCATAGTAGACCATATGATTGTCCCATTCAAAATGGCCAATACTAGTCCATTTCAGCTCACTAATGCCTAGGATATCAATGTTTATGAGTTCCATTTCACTTCTGACCATTTCCACTTTTCCTAGATTCATACTTCGTACATTCTATGTTCAGATTATTAATGGATGTTTGCAGCTGTTTCTTC
>NW_004444280.1:525790-527041 GCF_000243295.1 Trichechus manatus latirostris | reverse complement strand
TGATGTCTTTGAATTATGGGGTTGGTGAAGAATACTGAATATACCATGGACTGCCGGAAGAACAAACAAATCTGTCTCAGAAGAAATACAGCCAGAACGCTCCTTAGAAGCAAGGATGGTGAGACTACGTCTCACATACTTTGGACATGTCAGGAAGGATCAGTCCCTGGAGAAGGACATCATGCTTGGTAAAGTACAGGGTCAGCAAAAAAGAGGAAAACCCTCAATGAGATGGACTGACACAGTGGCTGCAACAATGGGCTCAAGTGTAGCAATGATTGTGAGGATGGCGCAGGACCGGGCAGTGTTTCGCTCTGTTGTCCACAGGGTCGCCAGGAGGCGGCACGGACTCAATGGCACCTGACAGCGAGAATCATCTGTGGCGCCGTAGCAGTAGTGATAGAGGTGAAGCAGAATAAATGAGCAATAAATAAAAGGCAGGCTTAGATAAACAGGAAAAGATCTGGTTAGAGAAGGCTAAGGATGCTGGGCTCGGGAGTCTAAGCACTGGAGAGCTTCTGGAAGATATTAAAGAAGTGACACAAGGAAGCACAGACTGATGAATATTAATTATATACGTTGATATTATAATATTATATTAAGCAGGGACTGAGGAATAGTAATTATATATCAATATTATAATGTTAATATTCAGCAGGGACTGAGGAGTATCAATCGAGTGGCGAGCTCTGTGACAGCAGGCTGTTTCTTTTATTTACTGGTGTGGACCTGCAGTTCTAACCTCTGAGGATTAAACTTTTTAACATATTTTTTTTGTGATTAGACTCTGTGTTGCTGCCAGTCCCATACTGACTAGATTCCCTATCTAGCAGCCTAGTTTTGCAACTCATTCGTTTTCCACTAAAACAATACTCACCAAACACCTCCTGTGTGCCAGGCGCTGTGGAGGGACCCCACGGTGAGAATGACAAACCAGGCCCTGGCCTCAGGAAGCTGGTGGTGTGACAGGTTGTGTGACACATGCTGTGGGAGCACACAGTGGGGAGCTCATACACCTAGGTGATGGGCCCGTTAAGGGTGGATTCCCAACAGTGATGCCTGAGACGTAGGCAAAAAGAGGAAATGCTGAGGAGGCTGGCAGGGATTTTTTGAGGCAAAAACAAAACAAAAGAAACCACGTGCACAGACATAGAGGCAAAGAGAAAACACAGAGGTCAAGTTACTGGGGAAGAAACTCACTGATGAGCAGAGCCAGGAAGGAGGAGCGGGAGAACGCAGACGCTGTGGAGA
>NW_004444280.1:522837-523803 GCF_000243295.1 Trichechus manatus latirostris | reverse complement strand
TTGACCTTGGCTGCCAGTGAGATAGTCAAATGGAGATGTCAAACAGGAAATTGGGGAAATGGGTCTAGAGGTCTGAAAGAAGCTGGGTTCATCCCTCATTGTGTATTCTGATCATATCCTGTATTACTCCTAGCACTAATGTGTATACATTTCCTCTGCCAGAGAAGACCATAAGATGTATGAGAACAGGGACCATGTCTAATGTCCACTGCTCAATACCATCATCTAGCACAATCTTCATCACACAGATACTCAAAGCACATTTGCCGAATGAAAAACACATAAATTGGATGTGGATTTGTGAATCATCAGCCAACAGGTGGAACCTGACGCCATGAGACAGAGCCAACTGCCTCTCTCAAATTCAACAAACTTAGAGTGAGTTCCCATTAGGTCCTTGATGGAGCACATGTTTGCACTTGACTGCTAACCTAAAGGCTGGCAGTTCCAACCCACTCAGCAGTGCTGTGAAAGAAAGGCCTGGCAATCTGCTCCCATAAGATTACACCCCCACCATCTTCAGTACATAGTACTACCAAGTTCTTTTTTTTTCTTTTTGTGTCAGTTTCTTTAATTTCTTAACGTAACCATTTTACAAATAAAAGAAAACACACATATATTCTCCCCACACACATTCTTTTTCACAAACAGTAGAACACAGCCATTTACTGTAGTGTACCTTACTTTTCCTACAACAACAGATCTTAAAGATAATTCTGTATCTGTACATAAAGAAATGTCTTCATCCTTACAAACTGCGTCATTAAACGAATCATTTTATATGGATCAGCACAAAGCTGGTTCCTATGAGGCGGAGGTTAAAGACGTCCCAAATGTCTAACTTTTCCAAGCTGCTGTACCACTCTACCACCTCTAACATCCTGTACTCCCTCTCTCCTCAGTACTCTCCCTCCTGTCTTTGGGTTCTCTAACTCCCAATGTCTCACAGAACTGACAAACCATATA
>NW_004444280.1:517304-518968 GCF_000243295.1 Trichechus manatus latirostris | reverse complement strand
CGCTGGGTGGGTTCAAACCACCGACCTTTAGGTTAGCAGCCCAGCGCTTAACCACTGCACCACCAGGGCTCCTTTCTGAGGGATATATATCTACTCTGCAGTAGAATCCGCTCGTATGCCTGATACAAAAACATGCAAGTCCAGGTCTCACCTCGGACCTAGTCATGAGGGTCTCTAGGGGAAGCCTCAGAAGGTACACTTACAGTAAATGCTCTAGGTGGTTCTTAGACAGTCTGAGAATTAAAAGAGCCACAGGATATACATGGACCAGCAACTAATGACCTGGTGGTGCTGGATGCTACAGGGAAGTAGGGACACATAGGGGTCAATCATCTTGCCTGTTGGGGACTCAAACAGACCAACAATTGGACCACATGAGATAGCTTGAGTGTGCAGAAATAGGCTGATCTGAGAAAGAAGACATGCACCACCATATGCCAGTAGAGGCAGAATGCACCGAAATATCACCCTCGATACTGTTGGGGAGTCAACTGTGAGACTGTACTCTGGAGCCACCAAATTCCGACAGGGAGCTCAGCTGAATCCTTAGCCTCACATCTGACGTGAGAGTCACGGAGAAGCCTGGAGTGCCCAGCCAGACCCAAGAAGAGCTCCGGCTCATCAGAGACAATGGCCTAACTACCCTCACCTTTCAGTTACTGGGAATGCTTAAAACAGAGGTTCGCCTTCCAGTGAATGGCTGCAGGTCCTTGTTGGACACATCTGCACTTTCTGGGAGAAACACTCAGCACTGGGTCCTTTTTCTGGTGGATGCAGATAGGGCTAGAAAATGTACACCCAGCTAGCTCAAGGGAAGCAGAGGTTAAATCTCTGCTGAAGCCCCTGCTTTCTCAACAGGTACTAACAACCCTGGAGCCCTGGTGGCACAGTGGTTAAGCACTTGGTTGCTAACTGAAAGGTCAGGGTTTATAACCCATCAGCCACTCCACAGGAGAAAGAGGTGGCAGTCAGCTTCCGTAGATTACAGCCTTGGAAACCCTATGGGGCTGTAGGGCCACTATGAGTCAGAATCGACTTGATGATAACGGGTGACTAACAACCTCTAAATTCTACCACTAGTTTTGAGGTGGTACCAGAAGATTCACAACTTATATAACAGCACATCTCAATGCGTGAAAATCTCCCAAATTTGGGCTTTGCTCCTGCCCTTATTCCTTCCAACTGGATTGAGGTTAATTTCACAATAGACTAGTGTCAATGAATTTTACTTCTCCTTTATTCAGGGAAGCAGGAAAGAGAACTAGAAGTGCTTACGATGCCAGGCACTATGCTATTTGCCTTATGTGTCTCTAATAACCTTCACAACAACCTTACAAGACAGCTTAATTACCCCACTTTACAGATGAGGAAATTAAGTCTCAAAGAGACAAAGTCATTTCCTCAGTGTCCCATAGTCTGAATCTGAACAAGGACAGTCTCATTCCAAAAGCCATGTTTCTAGGTAGAGAGGGACAACAGCCAGAACACTCCTGAGCAGTGAGGATGCTCACTTTGGACCCATCATCAGGAAAGACCACTCACTAGAAAAGGACATCGTGGTTGGTAAAGGCAGAGGGTCAGTGAACACTAGGGAGATTCTCAACCAACTGGACAGACACAATAGCTGCAATAATGGACTTCAACAGATCAATGATTTTTTTTTT
>NW_004444280.1:514177-515826 GCF_000243295.1 Trichechus manatus latirostris | reverse complement strand
GACTAAAGTTTGAGGTCCACTGCCCGAAAGCAGGGGTCAGCAAACTACAGCCCCAGAGTCAAGTCCTGCCACTGCCCTGTTTTTGTAAATGAAATTTTATGAGACCACAGAAACACCTACTTACTAGGTGCTGTGCATGGCTGCTTCCAAGCTACAGCAGCAGACTTGAGTAGCAGCAACAGAAATTACATGGCCCACAAAGCTGAAAATATTTATTACCTCGCCCTCTACAAAAAAGTGGGCCACACCTGTAGGAACACTTTCAATTTTGTACCAGGAGGTGTATAAGGACGTTCACCCTGAACATGCTTGTAATAGTGAAGATTTTGAGAAATCCACAATGTACATAAACAGGGGAACAAATAAATTAGGATATACAGATAGTCCCTGACTTACGACGTATTTGAGTTACAATAAGCCACACTTAACGACTATCTGCTGTTTTTTTTTTTTTGTACATCTTATCGTTAGTAATATGTACTACATACTATGTTGCAGCACATAATTTGCTGATGTTATCATTTTCAGACGTTCACTTGCAGATGTTCAACGACTGGATTTATAAAGATACTAATAATTAAAGGCAGTTATGATGAAAATTTTTTAAAAAAAGAGGTATTCGATTTACATCAGAATCAACTTATGATGGAGTTATCAGAACGGAACCCCGTCGTAAGTCGGGGACTACCTGTATATATACGGTAATATTACACAGCAGATAAAATTTACTAGATCTGTATATATATATTGGAGCCCCGGTGGTGCAGTGATTAAGAGCTCCAGTGTGCTATGGCTGCTAACCAAAAGGCCAGCAGTTCGAATCCACTAGTTGTTCCTTGGAAACCCTATGAAGCAGTCCTATTATGAGTCAGAACTGCCTTGATGGCCATGGGTTTTTGGTTTGGTTTTATATATTAAAAAATATGGGTAGATTTTTTAAATGCTGAGTTATATGTACCATATGATATTTTATATGCATTTTGAAACACACAAAATATGTAGAAAGTTATTAAAAAATAAACTGGAATGATATATACCAAATCTATGATAGTACCTGCCTATGAAGATGCAAAGGGAAGGAGGATAAAAGGTACCTTGATTCTATCTATAAATTGCTTTTTATTTAAAAACTTGAAGTAAGAAAACTGACAAAGTATGAAGATTTGTTAATAGTATACAGTTGTTTGCCACATTATCCTCTATGGATTAAACTAGAAATAAGTTACAGTATTGCCCTAAAGATAAAATTAATTGGACATTTGCATATATAATTCAGTGGAATATAACACATCCCTGAAAAATGTATATGCCCATCAATGGATGAGTAGATAAACTAACGGGCACATACACACAATGGAATATGATTCAGCCATAAACAGAAATGAAGTACTGATGTATGCTACAGCACGGATGAACCTTGAAAACATTACACGCAGCAGACACAAAAGGTAACATGTTGTAAGGTTCCATTTATATGAAATATCCAGAATACGTAAATCCACAGAGACTGGATTCGGACTGGTGGCTGCCGGGGCCGAACGGAGGAGGGAATGAGGGGCAAGTGCGCAGTAAGTACGAGGTTCCCGTTTGGGTGAAGAAAATCACTTGGACCTGGATAAAGGTGGCGGTTGTGCGACACCATGAATGTA
>NW_004444280.1:511674-513404 GCF_000243295.1 Trichechus manatus latirostris | reverse complement strand
AGAATCTGGCTCCACACCTCCAGACTGCATGATTTTGAACAAATGACTTAATCTCTTTAAACCTTAGCATCACATGTATGAAAAGGAATCATATTAAATTTTATCTCATAAGTTTGCTGCAAGACTGAGATAATGTACATGAAATCTGCAGGCTATATATATTTAAAGTTATTATTACAATTTTTATATAATAGACTTATATAGTATATAAACTTCTACTCAGCTAAATATTGTGTTTTTGTTTTCATAAAAAGAACTCTTGATTTATTTTTTTCTTTCTTTCTTTTTTTTTTTTTTTACAAGATTTCCATGTCTTTCAGTATTCACGAAATAAACACTCAGAGAGAGGTCAGAGAAAAAGGCTACCTCCAAGCATGCTCTGGGCCCAGAATAAGTCACACTTTGGACTCTCTCTACATATAAACAATAAATATTTCAATGAACGAGAAGTAAGTAAATGTGCTTTGTAAAGTCTAAGACGTCATATAAAGTTGTTTATGGGGGTTAACTCTCAAAGGGGGCATGCGTCACTAAGGGCAACCAGAGGGCAAAGTAGGCGGGTCAGCAGGAGTAGTGTATGAGTTCTCTGCTGTTGGTTTTATAGAGACATGTAAATATGTACACATTATATATATATATAGATATGTGCATACGGTAAAACCTGCGAAAGCCAGAACCTATGTAAGGCAGAAATTGGTCAGAGGAGGAAAACTCAAACATTTTCCACTAAAACGAGCAATAGAAAAATCATCAGACCGCACCTGTTAAAGGTGAAAAGCTTGTGAGACCCGGAAAAACAGGGCAGTCCTGTCAAGTTCAGCTCTGACAGGTTCACTGTATTTATCTGTCTACACACACACATATGTGCAGGTACATATTATATGTGTGCGTGTGTGTGTGTGTGTGTGTGTATAAGTACAGACAAATATTCCAGAGGAGCGAGATTGAAAATGTTTTTTTATATGTATTAGCTATGCATTTCTGTGTTAAATAGGCTCTTTCATGTTGCAAGCAATAGACACTCAGTTTCTAGCCTTTTGAGATTTTTATTCTTTCATTTTGTTTTGTTCTTGTACCACACGTTCATGCAACAAATCCCTGCCCAGGTTTATGGGGGAAACTAAGCTGAAGGCCTGGCTACCAAACTCCTCACATCCTAGGAAAAGCTTCGCATGAATACAGTGTTTTATTTGGACCTTGCCACAGCCTTTCAACTGTTGCTTAGAATCTGCCTGGAGAAAGAAAAAAGTACGTAATTTCCTTCAATTATTGTTTTTTGTCCATTTTTACTTACCACTGGCATTTGTTCATAGACACGAATAGAAGACAGTCTATCTACAATAGAGGAAACACGAGCAATTGATATCTTAGCAGTTTTCACTCAACTCATAAAACATACAGGATTACTTCTGAACCTGAAGGGTTTCCGCGGAATTTTTCCATTTTCTCTTCAAGAGAAACAATTTGCTTTTCTAGTTGACTGTTAAGTTCAAGTTGTGTCTCGTAACGGGTTTTCCATTCACCACCTGAGTGAAAAAAGGGGGAAAAAAATCAAGATTATCCCATCACCTCTCATTTATTCATTAAACTAGTATCAGTCAGCTCAACCTGACTCTTACTTGACTTTCTCAGCAATACAGACGAAGTAGAATGAACACTTTTAGTTAGATAGGTTCTTTCAGATTGAAGGGAACAGACACTGGATTACCACACAGCTGGACCTCAGGCCG
>NW_004444280.1:508528-510518 GCF_000243295.1 Trichechus manatus latirostris | reverse complement strand
GGGCAGTTCTACTGTCACATGGGGTCACTATGAGTCAGGCTGACAACACCCAACAGCAACAACAGGGTAACACTGTTTACATTTAACTGCCTACTCAGGCATCTTCTCTTATCCTAAGCAGACTTCTTTTACTGAACCCCTGTGGTTACTAAGGCCCAAGCCCTTGTCTTGTTGCTCCAGGAAGGAGAAGGAGAAAACAGCCTAGAATTTCAAAGTCTTTGTTCAGCTTCAAGGCTCAAAGGGAACTTTTTTGAGTCTTGACAGTGAGGCTTTGCTGACAAAAAAATATTGCTTGTCTTTAAATTCCAAATGCTCTTTACAATAGGAGGTAACTTCTGTCCCGCCCTGCTCTTTGGAGGAGTCTCTGCAGAAGGAGAGTCTCAGCACATAACACTGTCAACCTTCAACCCTTGCCCTCATCTCCAGGCAAAGGAGGTCTGCCCAGAAAGAGGCAGGAACACCCTCCCGAACTGACGTTGACAGTCATTCATCCAAATGCTTTAGGGAACAAGAAGGGGAAGCCCTGAAAGACTGAACATCAGTCCAGCTGAAGTCTGTCTTTACAATCTCACCCGTTCTCCACCACGGGAATAGAGGATTCAGCGCAAGATGATGGCTACCAAAAAATAAAGAAGGCAACTGATTTCTGGGCTAAGTGGGTGTAGTTTCTAAATGTTTGATGTAGTTTCTAAATGTTTGACCCCATCTGACTTTAAAACATTACTGATCTAAAGATCACCAAGTATAGATAATCCTAGCAGTCTGCTATGATGTATTAATGTCAACGAGTGCCAGACCTCAGAGGTGACACCAGAGTGGAGAACCGGCCTCCAGCACACACACTTGTCAAACAAAACACAGATCTAGATTTTTTTATTTCATTGTGCTTTAGGTGAAAGTTTACAGCACAAATTAGTTTTTCATTTAAAAATTTATACACAGTTTGTTTTTGTGACACTGGTTGCGATCCCTGCAATGTGTCAGCATTGTCCCCTTTTCCCTTTCCACCCTGGGTTTGTCCAGTTTTCCTGTCCCTTCCTGCCTTCTCATCTTTACTTTTGGGCAAGTGTTGCCCGTTTGTTTTCATACTCTTGGTTGAACTAAGAAGCATGCTCCTCTGTGTGTTATTGTTTTACAGGCTGCCTAATCTTTGGCTGAAAGGTGGACTTCGGGAGTGGCTTCAGTTCTAAGTTAGAAGGGTATCCGGGGGCCATAGTCTCAGGGGTTCCTCCAGTCTGTCAGACCAGTGAGTCTGGTCTTTTTTTGTGAATTTGAATTGTGTTCTACATTTTTCTCTCTCTGTCCGGGACCCTCTATTGAGATCCTTGTCAGAGTCATTAGTGGTGGTAGCCAAGCACCATCTAGTTCTTTTGGGCTCAGGCTGGTGGAGGCTGTGGTTCATATGGTCCATTAGTCCTTTGAACTAATATTTTCCTTGTGTCTTTGGTTTTTTTTCATTCTCCTTTGCTCCAGATGGGATGGGACCAATAGAGACAGCCACTCACAAGCTTTTAAGACACCAAAGTAGGATGTAGAATATTTTCTTTATGAACTATGTTATGCCAGCTGACCTAGATGTCCTCAAGACCATGGTCCCTGGCCCTCAGCCCCACTAACTTGGTCCCTTAAGGTGTTTGGATGTGTCTCGGAAGCTTCTATGACTTTGCCTTGGACAAGCTGTGCTGACTTCCCCTATACTGTGTGTTGTCTTTCCCGTTATCAAAGTAGGCACTTGTCTCCTATCTAGTTAGTGATTTTCCCTCCCCATCCCTACCCACACTCGTAATCATCAAAGATTGTCTTTTTCTCCCCCATGTGTAAACTTTTTCATTAGTTTTTATAATAATGGTCTCATACAATATTTGTCCTTTTGTGACTGACTTATTTCACTCAGCATAAGGCCCTCCAGATTCACCCATGTTGAGAAATGTTTTGCAGATTCATCATTGTTCTTTATCATTGCATAGTATTTCACTGTGTGTATGTATCA
>NW_004444280.1:498245-506058 GCF_000243295.1 Trichechus manatus latirostris | reverse complement strand
GAGGGCACTCAAAATGTGACTGGGGAAGAGCTGCCTCCTCAAAGTAGAGTTGGCGTTAATGACGTAGATGGAGTCAAGCTTTTGGGACCTTCATTTGCTGATCTGGCACGACTCAAAATGAGAATAAACAGCTGTAAACAGTCATTAATAATCTGAACACGGAATGTACAAAGTATGAATCTAGGAAAGTTGAAAGTGGTCAAAAATGAAATGGAACACATAAACATTGATATCCTAAGCATTAGTGAGCTGAAATGGACTGGTATTGACCATTTTCAGACAATCATATCGTCTACTATGCCAGGAATGACAAATTGAAGAGGAATGGCATCATATTCATCGTCAAAATGAACATTTCAAGATCTATCCTGAAGTGCAACACTGTCAGTGATAGAATAACATCTATACGCCTACAAGAAAGACTGGTTAATACGACTATTATTCAAATTTATGCACCAACCACTAATGCCAAAAATGAAGAAATTGAAGATTTTTACCAACTTCTGCAGTCCGAAATTGATCAAACGTGCAGTCAAGACGCACTGGTAATTACTGGTGATTAGAATGCAAAAGTTGGAAACAAAGAAGGATCTGTAGTTGGAAAATACGGCCTGGTGATAGAAATGATGCCGGAGATTGCATGATAGAATTTTGCAAGACCAACAACTTAATCACTGCAAGTACCTTTTTTGAAGAACAGAAATGGCGACTATACACGTGGACCTCACTAGATGGAATACACATGAATCAAACCGACTACATGTGTGGAAAGATACGATGGAAAAGCTCAATATCAGCAGTCAGAACAAGGCCAGGGGCCAACTGCAGAACAGACCATCAATTGCTCATATGCAAGTTCAAGTTGAAGAAAATTAAAACAAGTCCATGAGAACAAAGATACGAGCTTGAGTATATGTCACCTGAATTTGGACACCATCTCAAGAATAGATTTGATGCACTGAACACTAATGACAGAAGACCAGACGAGTTGTGGAATGACATCAAGGACATCATCCATGAAGAAAGCAACAGGCCATTAAAAAGACAGGAGAGAAAGAAAAGACCTAAATGGATGTCAGAAGAGACTCAAACTTGCTCTTGAATCTGGAGTAGCTAAAGCAAATGGAAGAAACAAAGTAAAAGTAATGAAGAGAAGATTTCAAAAGGTGGCTCAAGAAGACAAAGTAAAGCATTATAATAACCTGTGTAAAGACCTGGAGATAGAAAACCAAAAGGGAAGAACATGCTTGGCATTTCTCAAGCTGAAAGAACTGAAGGAAAAATTCAAGCCTCAAGTTGCAATTCTAAGGATTCTATGGGCAAAGTACTGAACAACGCAGCAAGCATCAAAAAAAGGTGGAAGGAAAACACAGAGTTACTGAACCAAAAAGAACTGGTCAACGTTCAACCATTTCAGGAGGTAGCATAGGGGGCAGTGAGTTTATGTTAATGAAGGAGCAAAAATTTGGTAAGGGAGGGTGAGGATGGTTGCATAATTCAAAGAATGTAATCAATGTCACCAGAATGTACATGTAGAAACTGTTGAATTGGTTTATGTTTTGTTATGTGTTTTCTCAATAAAAACAACATCAAAAAACTATTTTAAAAAAAGTCTACAGCTCAAAGGAGAGGTCCAGGATTGAGATCCAAATTCGTGTTAATACTGTACTTAACACTTTAAGACCCCAGGAGATCACCTAAGCGTAAGTGCACTTACTGAAAAGTCAGAGAGGACTGAGACCTGGGGCACTCCACGTTTTTAGAAATCAGGAAGATGACTAGGAACCAGCAAAGAGCAATCAGAAGAAATGCCCGGTGGGTAGGAAGAAAACCATGAGTGGGGTATCCCAGAAGTCAAGTGAACAAGGAGTTTTAAGGAGGAGGTTATGATCGATTGTGCTGACGACGCTGATGGGTCAAATAAGATGAGGGCTCTGTGACACTGACAGAAGGAGGTTGTCAGTGGAGTAGAGGCAAGACTTCTGACTGAGATGAGTTAGAGAACTACCAAAAATATTAGTCTTGAGTGGCTGCCTCTGCCTCCATTTTGCACATGGCTGTCCTACCGTTTCCTGTATCAAGGACCTACTGTGACTCTGCTGAGTAACGTTCAAGCATTTCCACAACTGCCCTGACGTGGCTTCATCTCTAGCCGTGTAGCCACTGGGGCTTTTCTCCCCAGGCTCTTTAGTGTGCTAAAAATCATCAAAACTCAAAGAAATTGAAAGATACGGTTTTTTCTGAGCAGTTATTCTATGTGCATATAGGGAGACCATTTTGATTCCAGAAAAAGCAAATGGCTCAAAGGAAGCTAGTTACAATGAGGCTTATAAAGAGAAGAGGAGGGAGAAGAACAGAAGATCAACCACGAGCTGATCTTAACATGACTGACTGGACCCAGCCTCCCCCTTTAGTGAGATCAACTGATATCACATCAAAGATGGTCTCTGCCCCTCCACACCGCTGTATCTTCTGAAATTCAAATTCAGCAAGCCTGGCTGCCAACAGGAAAGAAAGGGTTTGCAAGTTTGGGTGAGAAAAAAACCTTTGGCAGGATTAATTTTGGTCAGGAATTTCTTTAAAGTAAATGTTTGGTTTCATGGGTAAGAAAACCCCAAAATCAAAGCAAGAAATCTGCTATCAATTTCTCTCTCTGACTCTGGTTTCAACTGAAAATTAACCCTATTAGAAGCCAGATTAAGTTAAAGACAAATGAACAGGCACAGTCCATAGAAAACAAACACAGAATATCAGATGAGAAAGTGGAAGTAGAATTGTTTTAAAGAGTTTTGCTGTACGTGGATGGAGAAAGGGGATGATAGTGGAAGGAGAAACTGGTCAACAGAAGTTTTTTGGTTGTGTTATTAGATAAAATAGATCCAGCATGTTTGTATGCTGTTGGGAATGATCCAGTGGAGCAGGGAAACTGATGGTGTAGGGGAGAGAGGGGCCAATCCCTGAAGCAGCATCCTGGAGTAGCTGAGACAGATGGGGCTGCTGCCCAAAGGGTTTACCTTAGATAAGAGTGAAGATTGGCCATCACCAGGAAAGGAGGGAGAAGAGTATGTGCAGATGGTAGTTGGGCAGCTCTGTTGGTGGAAGCATGTGGAAATTCTCTTCCAATTTGTTTTCTCATTGAAAGAGGACGATGAGGTCATCAGCTGAGAGTGAGAATGGGGAAAGATGGAGGTTTGAGGAGAGAGTGGAAAGTGTGAAAGAATTATCTAAACAGTGAGTGCACCCATTGCTGTCATTTCATTTCTTTTATAATGTTACCAAAACTAAACCAAACCCATTGCTGTCCAGCTGATTCCGACTCATAGCGACTCTACAGGACAGAACAGAACTACTCCACAGGGTTTCCAAGGCTGTAAATCTTTACGGAAGCAGACTGCCACGTCTTTCTCTAGCGGAGCAGCTGGTGGGTTCAAACCGCTGACCTTTCGGTTAGCAGCCCAGCACTTAACTACTGCGCCACTAGGGCTCCTATTATAATGTTGAAATAAAAATAAAATCAGTGAATACCTCCCCATTGCCTTTAGAATAAATAAAATCCATTAGCTCCATATTAAAGACTTCTTGATTTTTCTCCTTCATAAACCTTCATTTTATGTCCTGTCATGTTCTCATTACAATCTATATTCCATCTTTACCAATTACTTAAGATTTCTCCAAATAGAATTACGCTAATACCCCTGATAAAGGGTTAACCTAACCACAGCAGGCCATAAGCACAAAGACCAACTTGTTTGTCATGGTCTATAGAACTTCAAACAATCAACAACTACATTAAGGGGAAGAACAGAGTGCTCTAACTGGTTCAATGGACTGTGGACATGCGTATCAAAAACTAAGTAACACTCTGCCACAGGAAGTGAGTTAAAGATCTACCCAATACCACATGTAGCCCACATAACAAAAAACCACCACCATATGACACAGCCAGGACCCCCGAGCTAAGAGACCAAGTGTAGGAAAACAAAAACAAGTCACTCAATCATGATCTGAGTTGTCTTTAACCAATCGGAGCATGTAAGTCACTCATAGGCACGTGTTCCAATGATTGTAAAGGGCACACAGAGAGGCCTTTACTCATGATGAATCAGCACCTGTCAAAATTGCATAAAAAGCACCTTAAAATTGTACTTCTTAGGATTTTGGTCTGTTTACAACTTGAGTGCTTGCAGCCAATTTCCCATTTTTTGTTTTCTGATGTGTCACAAGAAAGATCTTTGCTGCAGAGGCCTTTGGTGAAAGCTGTTAGTCGACAACACTCCTGTGGCAGACTGTATTTTCCACAGACGACCACAATAACATCTCCCATCCCATATGTTCTTCTGTAACGTCCCCCTGCCACTCTTCCTCAAAAAGTAGAGTCTGTTTCTCCATCCCTTTGACACTATGACTGCTTTGGTCAACAGAAGACAGTGGAAATGATACCATGCCAGTTCTAGGAGTGGCCCTGACTGGCCTGGCAGCTTCTCCTTGTGCTCTTTGGAATGCTTTCTCTTGGGGTACTTCCTCTCGGAACCCAGCCACCACACTGAGGAGCACAAGCCACAGGGAGAGGCCACGTGTATACCTTTCTGGTAGGAAGTCCAAGCTGGGCTCCCAGCCAACAGCCAGGAGCAAATGCCAGCCATGTGAGAGAACCATCTTGGAACATCCACTCCAGTCAAGCCTTCAGAAGACTGAGTCCCACACAATGTCTTAACTGCAACCACATGAGAGACTCCAGTCAAGAACCCCCAGGTGAACCCAGGAAAGCCACAGAACTGTGAGAGATCATGTGCTGTTTTAAGCCCCTAAGTTATAGGGGGGTTGCTACACAGCAGTAGATAACCAGAACTGTTTTGAGTGCTGATGTGGTAGGAAGTAATTGTAGTAATAATAGCAGTAGTGGCAGAGAGTACTGATGGTGCAATGGTTAAGCTCTTGGCTGCTAACCGAAAGGTCAGTGGTTCGAACCTACCAGCGACTCCGTGGAAGTAAGATGTGGCAATCTGCTTCCATAAAGATTAAGTCTTGGAAACCCTGTGGGGAAATTCTACTCTGTCCGATAGGGTCACTATGAGTAGGAATCGACTCGACGGCATACAACAACAGTGACAGAGAGTAGATCTAGATCCAAATCTTAGCTCTGCCACTGCCTGACTACATGACCTTGGCAAGTTATTTAAGTTCCTGGACTTCATTTTTCCATAATGGGGATAGTAACCACCTCACTGGCACAGTTCCTGGCCTTAGTTAATGTTAAGGAAGGAGTACATGTTCCCACCTTTGCTTTAGGCTCTAGCTTTGGCACACTGGGGATAGCACTTTCTCTTCTACATTCTGACTTTCTCTCTTTATACCTCTGTATTAGCTCCTCCCAATGCCAAGAGCTGTTGATGATGTGACTTGTTGGGCTACATTTCACTAGTGGGCACAGTCATTGCATTGTGAGACTAAGTGTATCTATGAGCATGGCTTCTGTTTTCATCTGTAACTAGGCAGATCAGGGAATTCCAGAAAACCTTGTCAATGCAACTACTTGGTCAGTGTACTCAGAGACTGCCCCCAAAGACCAGGTTCTAATCTAAGATAAAAATGTGGAGACACAAGAAGCTACTTCAGCCTTGGGACAAAGCAGTGTTCTCTAACTGAGCTTTAACAGAGCACTGGCTACTTAAGAAAAGTGGCATTTTATTTCTCATATTGCTACGAATCCTTTTGTTCATGGCTTCCCCAGTAGAGGAAGAGAGAAGTATAAATGGGTTTAAGCACCAAAGTCCACGCCCACAGCCCTAAGAACACCTCCTGTACTGCAGCATTCAGTTCAAGCATTGCCTCCAGTGGAAGGCTGTCTTGATGCCCTCACTCCTCAGTCTCCATTTCTCCTTATGCAGAACTCATTCATATCCCTTGTCATATTCATATTTTAGTTTATTTGACATTCTCTCCCTATAGTCTGTGAACCTCTTTAGGGCAGAGAGAAGAAAGGTCTTCCATCTCTATATTCATATGGCAGGCTCTCAGTCAATATTTGTGGGGTGAATTATCATCTTTAATTGTTGTTGTTGTTAGGTGCTGTCCAGTGGATTCCAACTTATAGTGACCCTATGTATAACACAATGAAACACTGCCTGGTCCTGCACCATCCTCACAATTGTTGCTGTGTGTGACCCCTTTGTTGCAGCCACTGTGTCAATCTATCTCATTGAGGGTCTTCCTCTTTTTCGCTGACACTCTACTCTACCAAGGATGATGTCCTTCTCCCTGGACTGGTCCCTCTTGGTAACATGTCCAAAGTATGTGAGATGAAGTCTCACCATCCTCGCTTCTAATGAGCATTCCGGCTGTACTTCTTCCAAGACAGATTTGTTCATTTTTCTGGAAATCCATGGTATGTTCAATATTCTTCACCAACACCATAATTCAAAGGCATCAATTCTTCTTCAGTCTTCCTTATTCACTGTCTAGCTTTCACAGGCATATGAGGCGATTGAAAACACTACGGCTTGGGTCAGGTGCACCTTAGTTCTTAAAGTAACATCTTTTCTTTTTAACACTTTAAAGAGATCTTTTGCAGCAGATTTGCCCAATGCAATGCTTCATTTGATTTCTTGACTGCTGTTTCCTTGGGTATTGATTGTGGATAAAAGTAAAATGAAATCCTTGATAACTTCAATATTTTCTTCATTTATCATGATGTAGCTTATTGGTCCAGTTGTAAGGACTTTTGTTTTCTTTATGTTGAGGTATAATCCATACTGAAGGCTGTGGTCTCTGATCTTCATCAATAAGTGCTTCAAGTCCTCTACACTTTCGGCAAGCAAGGTGGTGTCCTCTGCATATCTTAGGTTTCAAGTATAGTGTGTGTGGGGGTGTGTGTACTCAGCCTCCCCACGCATAGTCTTCCACCATAAACAAATAGCCAAAACTTCAAATCCATAAGTAAAGATATGAAGTGTATGACTTCAGTTTAATAGAAAACTTGTGATATTTCATTATTTAGTAATAATGTATTGATGTTATGTAACAAAGGTTTTGATAATTGATGAAAATGTTGAACTTGTAAGGTAGAACAATTACACAGAAATAGGTTCGACATTCTGAAATACCAGTGTTAAAGCCTCTCTAATACATTGTTATTAATACCACCAAAGAGCACTGCAGAAATCTTGGTACTACGACTCCACGGTACAGGTGGCTTAGTGAGGTGGAAAGGATTCTACCACACCCACGTATGGAATTAGTCACTTATGTACCTTCATTGTCAGCACGGAGTTTGGCTTCCAGTTCCGTTAGCCTGTGTTTTATTTCAAGCATGGAGAGTTGCACTATATCCCTGTATTAAAAATATTTCTTGTTAATTATGATTCAACTAAAAATAACATGAGAAGAATAATATACAGTAAGTGGTAACTACTACTTCAGAAAAAGTTTATTTTGAAACATTACTTACTGAAGGCATGGTTGAGAATCAGGAATCAGGCAAATGAAGGCTCATGATTAGCCAGTGTCTGACTGGTCACAAACAGGCACTAAATATTACAGGAAAGAAAGAAGCCCCACAGGCATCACTAGAAAGGCTCTACTATTAATTTTTAAATATGGCCTCCAAGAAGTTGGTTATGGGGTTTCTCATTCCCCAGCAAAGTTGTTGTTGTTCTGTGCAGTGGGGGAGTCGATTCCACTCATAGTGACCCTATATGACACAGCAAAACTGCCCCACATGGAAGCATCAAAAGAAGCTGGAAGGAACACAGCTGCTGTGCCAAAAAGAACTGGTCGACATTCAACCATTTAAGGAGGTAGCATATGATCAAGA
>NW_004444280.1:492742-494025 GCF_000243295.1 Trichechus manatus latirostris | reverse complement strand
AGCTGATCTTTATGGCAGACTGCCACATCTTTCTCACGCAGAGTAGCTGGTGGGTTCGCACCCGCTGACCTTTTGGTTAGCAGCCAAGCGCTAACTGGGCCACCAGGGGTGGGCAGTTCTACTCTGTCACAGGGGGTCGTTATGAGTCAGAATCGACTGGGTGGCACACAATTGCAACAGGAATGCTGAATCCAGCGTGGCTACGAACTTCTGTGCTTCAGTTTAACACACTGAGGCTCTGGTCAGGGCTCAGAGGAGGAGCAGGCTGTAAGAAAGCAATGCCTGAGCTCAGGAGGACCTCTGAGCTCCAGTACAGATGATTCTGTTTTAGAGTTAAAGCAAATGGATGTACAGTCTACGGCGTAGTTCAAAGCTACCCACTGCAACTTGAAATTTGATTATATTTTTAACCTCAGGTTTTGGATTCCACTCCTCAACATATCCATCTTTTTGCACCATCCATGTTTGAGTAAAACATAAAAATGCACAGCTTTTATCTTCTGATTTCTTCTTCTCTGGTACATTTCTCATGTTGTTGTCTTGTGCTGTTGGTTGGATTCAGACTCATAGTGACCCCGTGTGACAGTACAATTGCCACATGGAGTTTCTGAGGCTGTAATTTTTATGGTGGTATGTGAAAGTTGGAAACAAAGAAGAAAGACTGGTAGTTGGAAAATACGGCTTTGGTGACAGAAACAATGCCGGAGATCGCATGATAGAATTTTGCAAGACCAGAGACTTATTCATTTTAAATACCTTTTTTCAACAACATAAACGGTGACTATACACGTGGATCTCGCCAGATGGAATATGCAGGAATCAAGTTGACAACATCTGTGGAAAGAGATGTTGGAGAAGCTCAGTATCATCAGAACAAGACCAGGGGCTGACTGCAGAACAGACCATCAATTGCTTATATGCAAGTTCGAGTTGAAGCTGAAGAAAATTGAAACAAGTCCACGAAAGCCAAAGTATGACCTTGAGTATATCTCACTAGAATTTTGAGACCACCTCAGGAGTAGATTTGACACCCTGAACGCTTATGACTGCAGACCAGATGAGTTGTAGGATGACATCAAGGACACTACATATGAAGAAAGCAAAAGATTATTAAAAAGACAGGAAAGAAAACACCAAAATGGATATAAAAAAAGACTCTGAAACTTGGTCTTTAAGTAGAGTAGCTAAAGTGAACGGAAGAAATGATGAAGTAAAAGAGCTCAACAAGGTTTCAAAGGGCGGCTCAAGAAGACAAACTATTATAATGAAATGTGCAAAGACCT
>NW_004444280.1:489504-490398 GCF_000243295.1 Trichechus manatus latirostris | reverse complement strand
AGTGCTGCTGTAACAGAAATACCACAAGTAGATGGCCTTTACAAACAGAAATTTATTCTCTCACAGTCTAAGAGGTTAGAAATCTGAATTCAGGACGCCAGCTCCAGGGGAATGGTTTCTCTGTTTGCTCTCGGGGAAGGTCCTTGTCATCAGTCTTCCTCCAGTCTAGGAGCTACTCAGCACAGGGACCCCAGGTCTAAAGGATGTGCTTCCCTTCTGGTTCTTCACTCTTGGTGACATGAAGTCCCACTCATCTCTGCTAGATTCTCTTACATCTCTAAAGAGATTGACTCAAACCTAATCTTGTAGATTGAGTCCTGCTTCATTAACATCATAGAGGTAGGGTTTACAACACATAGGAAATCACAGAATGGTGGACAACCACACAATACTGAGAATCACGGTCTAGCCAAGTGGATACACATTTTGGGGGGACAGAATTCAATCCATAGCAGAACATAAAGTTGGATCAGTCTGAGCTTATTGATGTTGGGCCACTAAGCACAGATTCTTCATTCAGTGTTTCAGCTGAAGAGGTTAGAAAAGGATCTAATAATTTATTTGGTTCGTTCATTGAAGCATGGATTAAGTGGTGGCCTACACTAAAGCGGGAATGCCAGAAGTGCTTTGGTATATTGTAGAAGGTGTCCAAAGGCTTAGGGAAATTGACATGTTAGAGTGGATTTATCAGGTTGAACCCACAGATCCACCCATGGAGTGCCCAGAGGACACACCTTTCACCACAACGGTGAGGAACAGATTTGTGAAGGGAGCCCCAGCATCCTTGAAGACTGCTGTGATTGCTATTTTATGTAAGTCAGATTTGACAGTGGGAACTACCTCCACTGAATATACGACACCTAACTACAGTGGGGCTGATTGGACCCCGTGGTG
>NW_004444280.1:486348-487910 GCF_000243295.1 Trichechus manatus latirostris | reverse complement strand
ATACGGATGTTCTGGCAAAATTCATTCTTGATCCTGCATCTGATTCATCATCCTCTAACCTCCAGTTTTGGGGATGTGATTCAGCAGCCTGCCGCCTGACTACAGATTTTTGTATTGACCAGCTCTGGCAACCCCCTGAGCCAGCAGCTTGCCACCTGATGGGCCAATTTTGAGTTCATCAGCCCCTGCAAACATGTGAGGCAGGAGAAGCCTCCAGCCTGATGCCTAACCCACGGATTTGGGACTTGCCAGTCTCTACAACTGTGTCAACCAGTTCCCTGAAATCTCTCTCCATATACTTATAGATACGCTTCACTGGTTTTGTTCCCTTGAAAACCCAGCTTAAGACACTGAATTTCTTTAATCAGCCAAAATATTCCTGAAGAATAAGTAAGGTGGAGGAATTGGCCGTCTTTCCCTAACAGATTGCAGGACTGTAATGAAGCTGTTAGTAATTTTAACAGTGTGGTACTGGCACAGAAATAAAGAAAATGATTGATGGAACAGAATATAGAGCCTAGAAACACACCCACACATATACAGAAATTTGATAGAGAGAAAGCTCTGTAGAGTAGATCAATGCAGGAAAAAATTCAATAAATACAGCCTGGATAACTAATTATCTATAAGGGGAAAAATTAGACTGTCTTACATCTTGTGTGTGCACACATACACGTGCAGAAGTAAATTCTCAACAAATTAAACACAAATGTGAGAAACAAAACTCTACAGTCACAAATAGGCATTTTATAATATAAGAAAATGATTAATAAACATGAAAAATGACTGATGTTATTAAAGTCCAGGAAAATGCAAGTTAAGACCACAATGAGATACCATTTCATATATGCTAGATTGGAAAACAAACCACCTTAAAATATCAAATGCTGATGAGGACACTGTCAAGGGATATAGTGCTCAAGAGAATATCATCATTTTGGAAAACAATTTTGCATTATCTTGCAAAGTTAAACACGGATAAACCCTATGGCCCAACAAATCCAATCCTATGTATAAAATCTCTTGCACATGTTATGTGTGCCAGCGCACATTTTTAAGAAAGTTCATGGTATGCTGTTTGTATCAACAAAAATTATAGACCAAATGTCAATGAATAGGAAAATGGATACGTAAAATGTGGTATACTCACATAATGAATAGGAAAATGGATACGTAAAATGTGGTATACTCACAGTGGAATGCTATACAGCAACGAAATAAACTAACCTTACATGCAAACATATGAATTTTAAAGAGAAACTTAAAAAAAAGTTGAATAAGACCTCATATTAAGATAGTGTAATTATCAACTTTAAAATGACAAAACAACGTTAGAGATACATGCATGTATGATTTTAGAAAGCAAAGGAAGAATAAAGTAATAGTGGGAGAGGCGTAAGAAGATAGGAATACATACACATGCAGTTGGTAACTTTCTAGAACTTTAGTTGGGTGGTAAGTTTATAAGTGTTAATTTTTTTTATGCTTCACATCTTATAAACTATAACTTTTTCATTTGTAGCAATTATTACATAACATTAAAAAAATTCTTCAGTGGGGTT
>NW_004444280.1:483649-484562 GCF_000243295.1 Trichechus manatus latirostris | reverse complement strand
ACCCCAAATTAGTGCAGGAGACACTATTCTAAGTCATTCCTTTCCAATATAAATAGAATGAAGTGCCAAACTGTATGTAAATACTTAAGTTCCTACTTTGCTTTCTGAAAGACAGCAGGCACAAAAATAGTTTAACATTAGGTTTAATGAAGTTTATCGCACATGTATCATCGGTCTTATTTTAATTGCAAACACATTCTAGCCACATTTAGGAGAAAAACCGAGAATACAGCTGTATACATCTAAAGGCCAGATGCAAGAATATGCATTCTTCTCCGGGTAAGTAGAATACAGGCCATAAAACTTATGACACAGTCACTTTGGAGGAATGAATATGTTAAAAAAATACTGGTTCCTCTGTGAAGATTCACATTTGCCTATTTAACAAAACTGTACTCATCCGTAAGGCTTTGGTATAGGTGCTCACGGCTGCCCATCATTTCTCTTTCTTCTTCGCCTTCTTTTCTAGCTCTTCCTTCTGCTCTTCCACCTCCAGCTGCTCTTCCTTCTGTCCTGTCACCTTCACACTAGCTCCTCCTTCTCGATCTTTCCCCTGAGAATTATCAACTATCTTATAGTCCTCAAGGATTGTGTGTCCTGTCTGTTTCGCAGTTTTCTTCACCATTGCTTTGAGGCCGATGTGGTCAATATTATAGGCGGTCACACCGACGTTGACGGCAGAATCCACAGCATAGTGTGTGGCTTCTCCTGCTTTATGCCCATACCTTTAGAAGACAGATTAGAGAAAGGACATCGGAGTGATAAATATGAATTAAGCTCTTCTAAATTCAAAATAAGTCACAGGATTAGTGTAAAGTTATCCCAGAGCTTAGCTTTCAATTGGATTAAATGACTTAAAACAGAATGAAATCACACTGTGCCAAGCTTTCTTTTCTCCCTTAGCAGGAACAAC
>NW_004444280.1:479598-481347 GCF_000243295.1 Trichechus manatus latirostris | reverse complement strand
AAATTTAAGCAGAGGAATGGCATGCCCACATTTATGTTTTAGAAAGATGTCTCTAGCTCTGGTTGCACCATGAATTATGAGGGTGTGAGGCTGAAAACAGAGCAACCGTGTAAAATCAGCCTGACTTGATGTCTGGATGGCTGTAGTGGTATGCTGTTGGGATGCAGGAGCCTAACAGTTAACAGAATAGTTAAGAGAAAACGCAGATGTGAGAGTCACTGGCGTACAGGAGGTAACTGCAATCACATGTGTAGAGAAGGTTACCCACGAAGAGCACGGAACAAAACCTTAGGAAGACCCATTATTTAGTGAATGGGTGTGGAAGCTGACAACCTGTCTGGTCAGACAAAATGAACAGGTGAGCCAAATGAGAGTACTGGTAGAACATGTGCAGATGGCCGAACCAGCAATCTACACGGGCACGAGCTCCTGGAGTAGGAGCAGTCAGCTCCTGTGAGCATGTGACCGACCTTAGCCACAGAAATGTCTGGAAAAACTAGATGTAAAAAAGACGTCTCTTCCAAGTCACGGCAGACACTGGAAGGCTGGCTAACAACACACAACAAAACTGAGAGCCAAAACGGAGATTTGACGATAGGTCAGAATCAACGAAGGAAACGAACAAACGTTTATGTAAAGCTCTTAGATTTTCAAATATCAACCAAAGATAAGATAAATGTTCAGACTATAATCGTTTATTAAAATATTACTGAGGAGAAATCAGAAATGGCTCCCATTTACTCAAGTTGCATTATTCTCCTCTCTAAGCAATCTGAAGTGGAAAAAAGGGAGCTTAACTGTAAAATTTAGAAGCTATGTAGAAGAGTGGTGAATTATTTAATAAATACTGTACTGTAATTAAATATGCCAGGTGTAAAGTTACTTATTGCTTTTTATTATGCCAGTACATCTTCACATCCTTAAATCTAAAATGAGACAAAAGTATTAATGTAGCGAACAAAAATAAACTGAGTCTTAATGAACAGCTCCCATGTTTTCCTAAAAATTAAACACGTATAATTATGCAACTGCTTAGGTAAACTATTCATAATGGTCTATCAAGGTACTTCTGAATCATAATCAAAACCACAAAAGGCACAGAGAATATTTCTCTAACAACCTGACTGTAACTGTCCCTAAATGAAAAGATAATCCTCTATAATGGTTTATAACATCAGAAATCAGTTAAGTTTATACAGCACATTTGTTTTTTTCTCCTCGGTATTAATGCATATAATTAAGCTGCTTTAAAACAACTAGGAGACAGTAAACACTTATCACAGGGAAGAAGTAAACACACAAATTTTCTTTATTATACTACAATCAACTGGTTTAGAGTAGTGTAAAAATGGCATGGTGGCATCAGAGGTCCTCTAACTTCAGGGCGGGAAGAATCGCCACCAGCATCAGCCTAAGGCTGATTCCTATGAGGTGGAGGTCAAACATACATATCTCCACCCTCCAACCTTTTTAACAATTCTGACACCAGTCATCCCTCCCACAGCACTTTCTAGTTCTCTGCTGGGTTTGTTAACTCCTTGCAATGGCCACAGAGAACTCACAGACCATCTCACAATTATGGGGTTTATTAGCGAAGTTAACAGGTTACAACTTGGGATCAGGATCAGGAAGCAGGTAGTCAAGGTCTCCCTTCTTCAGTGCAGGACAGCTCTCTCAGCTGTACAGGGCTCCTCTAGGGCCCCTGAGCACAGGCTCCTCTAGGCCCCCTGAGCACAGGCTCCTCTGAGC
>NW_004444280.1:476112-479099 GCF_000243295.1 Trichechus manatus latirostris | reverse complement strand
TCTGGTGTTACTGCTCTCCGTCTCCTGAGTCTAGGGGGTTCTCAGGGCAGGGACTCCAGGTCCAAAGGACATGCTCCACTCCTGGCTCTTCTTTCTTGATGGTAGTGCGGTCTCCTCTTTCTGCCTCTGGGATGGCCCATTTTAAGCCTAGCAGGATGGCAAAACTGACCAATCCCCTCGTTAGGGATCCATACACCTTTTTGCATGGCCACACTCCCACAAGGGTGCCATGCACCTTATTTGCATTATTAGCTAGTTGTCCAATCCCCTTGGCCACAAGTACCTTATTAGCATAGTTTCAACCAGTTATTTTGTAGGAGTCACAAGACCATGCATGGCTAGAAGGGCCCCCATATTCAGTAACTCACTGCACTGCAAGTAGAAAAACACAAATGACTGATTACCCTATAAAATACTTTTTGACAGTGTAATAAATAAGGATGTAAATAAATGTATATTTATGTAAATAAATGAGAACCAAAGTAAATGAAGGAACAATTGGCTCTCTCATTCCTTCAGTTCTGTCAGTAAGTTACTACTGGTTCAATATTTGCAAATGCCTCTATCTTAAAAGACAACTTCTACTTCTGGATCCGAATATCCTCACAGGTGAGAGAACAATATTACTTGGACAAAACCACTTATAATTCCCTGCTGCCTCTCCCATCTTTCCAAATTTCTAACAGCAGAAATTAAAATACTACCAAGATGGAAGCATCCTTATAATAAAAAATACAAAAGCACTTAACTATTTATTTACCTGCTATCTGTAATTTTCACTCCACAAATTTTTGGAGAAAAAAATAAAAAGAACCGCAATATAAAACATAATAGAAATAAACGAGTTTAGAACCACTGTTATAATATCCTATTCATATCAAGTTGTCCTCACTAAGGACCAAAAATTCAAAACCATTAAAACTCATGCCAAAAAAAACACTGGTTTTGTGAATCCCAAACTTTTAATAAGGCTCTACGCTTAATTTTACTTAGGTAAGCATTTTTTCCCCCATGAAAGTAGGAAATGGACAAACCCAACAAAGCATTTCCTACTTTGTAATATGACTGCCCAATTATGTGTGCTAACATATGACACTGATAATCTAAAAACAGTACACTTTTTCCTAAAAGGCACTCTGCCTTTCTCCTGTTCTTGCTACAAGAGAAGAAACTATTTTCCTACCTATCACTGATCCACCAAAGCAGCCTCAGGGGCATAACAAGGTGGATGAGGCAGAGTCAGAGGCCAATACCAGTACCAAGAGGTGAGCTGAAGTCTTAGATTTTACATTTCCACCAGAAATTTCAGGTCTACTCTGTGTTTTCGGTTTCAACTCTTTTGGTAAAACTGACACTCCAAGGTGATGTGCCATGCTGCTCTGATGCAAAGCGATGCATGCCCCCAGCCTGAGCAGACGCCTTTCCTAAGCCAAGATGACTGCCTATGGAGGGAGGGAATCTCCAGCAACTTGTTAGAAGAGTGCTGGGAAACAACTGTGCAGTCCAGGGCTTACACAGAGCACCCACCAAGGCAGCACTGTGCTGACACTGCAGGGCACAGGCTCTGATGATGCAAACGCAGCTTACAGCCCAGTGTAACAGCCGTGTAATCTCCAGGAAGATATTTAAGTAAGTTTTGGTCTCCTCTTCTGTAAAATGGAAATGGTAACAGTAGATACACATAAAACAGCACTAAACACAAGTGTCTGATACATAAACATGAACGAAAATGTTGCCAATGAGTGGATAATCAATATGGATAACCAAGAGCTGAAGGAGCCTGGTGACACAGTGGTTAAGCGCTCAGCACCAAAAGGTCAGTGGTTCAAACCCACCCAGTGGCTCTGCAGGAGAAAGACCTGGTGATCTGCTCGCATAAAGATTACAGCCTAGGAAACCCTATGGGCATTTCTATTCTGTCACATGGGTTCCTATGAGTCAGAATCAACTCCACAGCATCCGCAACAACTATATATATATAAATAGAGAGAGAGAGATAGATAGAGAGATAGATAGAGAGAGACATAGATAGATAGACAAATTTCTGTATATTTATATATCTATCTAATTAGGTACGAGTACTCTTTGGCTGAGGAAGCCTGGTGGTGCAACAATGAAGTGCTCGACTGCTAACCAAAAGGTATGTGGTTCGAACCCACCAGCAGCTCTGTGGGAGAAAGACCTGGTGATCTGCTCTCATAAAGATTAGTCTAGGAAACCCCATGGGGCAGTTCTACTCTGTCACACGGAGTCACTATGAGTCGGAATCAACTCCACAGCACCCAACAGCAATACAGAAACTCTAGACTTTTTTTTTGCATGAAATCTATTCTTTGCAATAATGATGAACAATATTTACGCCAACTAGCAATATAAAGCAAAGTCATGGGTATTCTATAATTTTACCAAAAATGAGATATTATTCTTATTTAAGAAAAACGGTGAAAGAAAATTAGTTTTATCAGATACTTAATAAAAATAACTACATATTCATTTTAACTTGTGTATTTTTTACAAATGCTAGAGAAGAGATGTGGTCATTAAAATGATCAAATCAACTTACTTGTATCTGACCGTTTGCACAGTTTCTGCTGAAACGTTGTTAACAATGCATTTAGCTGCACATTCCAATCCCTGCCAGACAGTTGAAAATCCTACAAATAAATCTGAAAGTAAGTAAAAACAGCCCTAACAAGCAGCCCTTCCTTGTTCAAATTGTGGCCCTTGTGTCACCTTGAACACTGCTTGCTGCTATGACCATAGCTCCGTCCAGGGTGGACCTCCCATCTCTGTCTTTTTTAAGAGACTCTGGAACAAGTTTGCTTCCGTGCTTCTTGACGTGTGGCGCGAGTTCTTTTCCAACGCAATTTGCTACGGTGCAAACTCCGTCAACTAGCGTAACAAGAAAAAGAAGACCACTCAGGAAGAAATGTGCTCTTCTCTCAATTCTACCGCCCTTATTATTTAGAAACGTGCTCTTCTCTCAA
>NW_004444280.1:475199-475785 GCF_000243295.1 Trichechus manatus latirostris | reverse complement strand
TCTACCGCCCTTATTATTTAGAAACGTGCTCTTCTCTCAACTCTACCGCCCTTATTATTTAGAAACGTGCTCTTCTCTCAACTCTACCGCCCTTATTATTTAGCAAATTTCTTACATGAGCACGTGAACATGTTTCAGTAAAACATGTCGCTCTCTCTACTTGAGGATGAGAAACAAGGCTGGCTATTTTTTAAGCGAAGGCCATCACCTGGTGTAAGGATGTGCTTGCGGAGCTTGTCTGGAACCCTGCCCCTTAGATACATATGTTCTTCTTGGCAATTTTGCTCAAAAGAAAACCATCCACTTTTCTTTTCTGATTGCTACAATGCAAGCCTGGTAAAGTCCACCTTTAGTGTTTCCTAGCTAAGAGTGCTTACACTGTTTCACAACATCAGTAAACATCTTACTGAAACAGTAGTAAGTATTTAAGTCTATAGAAGTACACAAACAAAAATCTGCTTCAGAAGAATATTAAGTACCCAAAAAAACTATGCCAATCTTACTAAATTTAATGGTACACTCCATTAAGGAGTTGTCTGACCATCTTAAGATACCAAACTTTAGAGCTGTGATTCTCAAAGGACAA
>NW_004444280.1:461226-473939 GCF_000243295.1 Trichechus manatus latirostris | reverse complement strand
ACCTTTTAAAAGGAAAATGTTAAATTGTACAAAATTAGGGCTGATTATACCTTTAAACTCTTTAATAAATAACATCAAAAGGACAAACAAACAAGGAGTTCAATATTCACACCCCAAATAGGCCATAAATTTTCAAGGTAAGTTTGCACCTACTGTTATGGGCCTGGAATATACACCTTGCCTAGCTAAATTCACGTTTCAGTACTTAGATCATACGTACGTCACTCAGTTAGAGTTCAACATTACTCCATACTGTGTAAACCAAAAAAAAAAAAAAAAAAAAAAAAAACCCACCTCTGTTGAATCAATTCCGACTCATAGCTACCCTAATAGGACAGAGCAGAACTGCCCCATAGAGTTTCCAAGGAGCCGCTGGTGGATTCGAACTGCCAACCTTTTGGTGAGCAGCCAAGCTCTTAAACACTGTGCCACCAGGGAGGCATGTGTTATCCATCTCTGGAGAGAGCTGACAATTCAAACTATTTTCTTTTGGGCTATGCCCTGAAACGATGAACTTTTTTACACAATTACTCTAGCCCATGAACGAACAAACAAACACATAATGATCACGTGAAAATCATGTCTATTTATTTTAAAACGTTAACCACAAAAAGTGGCAAGTAGTAACTGGTTAGAAAGATTTGTATGTCTCTTCCTGCAGCAACCAGCACCTCCACCTCCCGCTCCAGCTCACCCACTATTGTACGGCCAGCCTTCTCCGGGGAGCATCTGGTCTCAAGCCCAGGCCAATGGGCTCCAGCCAGGAGCTTCCACAACAATAAAGAGTTTGAGGATATTCACTTCAATAACAACCACAAAATTATGTTTCTAAGTGGGCAGTGGTGGTGGTTCAGCAGTAAAATTCTCACCTTCCATGAGGGAGACCTGGGTTCAATTCTTGGCCAATGCACCTCATGTGTAGTAACCACCCATGTCAGGGGAGGCTTGAGTGTTGCTACGATGCTGAACAGATCTCAGTGGGGCTTCCAGACTAAGATGGACTACAAAGAAAGGCCTGGTGACCTCGTCCCGAAAAATCACCCAATGAAAACCTGATGGTGCACAATGGTCTGATCCTGTTGTGTATGGGATCACTATGAGTTGGGGGCCAACCTGATGGCAGCTAACAAGAACAAGGTTTATTAACTTACAGGCTTAGAAGTTTTTAGTAAAAAACTAGCTGAACTTGAAGGAGGAAGACTGAGAAATCATAAAGTAAATGACAATGAAATGAGATCAGACAGATTACAACCCAACAAAGAAACGCTATAAACAACAGGGACAGAGCTCACCGACCACTGAGAAAAATCTATGGGACTGATGGAGAGAAATACTAAATGTCAACAATCAACATGATGTAATCACCACGGAAGAGCATAATACAGGTAACATGTTAAAAACGTAGCCATTCCAGAAGATAAGGACACAGGTACATTTTAAGCAGAGTAACTTCACTTTTTTCACCTGTGGAACAGATTAATAAAACCTAAGACTGCAGCTCTGACTGCTCTTTCCTTCTCCTTTGAGAGTGGACAGGAACCAGTCATGGGCTTAGGTGTATTCGCTCAAAGGAGTTCCTCTGCTTTAGACATTCCCATTATTATAGTGGGCTCCTAGCATGGAGACGGCAATCTGTATGGACGGTCTTTTAAATGACAGGTCACGATCCATTGGCTGGGTCAGGAATCTGACCCATTGAGTGGTGACTGGTAATTTCCTTTTTAAATTAGGAGGTATATATCTGAGAGCTCCCTCACTTGAAAAGCAAAGCGAAACGTTAACCAATAAAAAGAGAAAGACGTGTCAGTAATGAGCATTCTGGTTTTAGAATAATTAATCTGAAGCCCTTTCTAACCACAATTAAACAGCTGAGTCTACTTCTCAAAATGCTTAGACATCATCTTCAGAACTCATAATCACACTGCTGTGTGTGGTTAGAGAGCTTCTTTGCTTCTAAAGCCAAATGGTTAGCTTCACTTTTTTGGGGTGATGGTGGTGGTGGTGCTGCTGGGGTGGTGAGAGGTTTAAGGGGAAATACCAAAGAAGAAAGGAAAGTAAACTAATTTTATCTTCTGAGAGTTTGAGGATGCATGAAGCTTTTCACTATAATCTTCCCAAGAGTAAAACAAAGAATAATAGGCCTATACCTATATGACAATATATGATATTCTCAGACCAGTTGCTTCTATTTTCAAGTATTTCTAAACTGCTTATTTAGAACCAAAATACAAAATATTATCTTTCTAAGTTTCTAAAGTGTTAAAAACAAAGATGTCACTTTAAGGACTAAGGTGCGTCTGACCCAACCCATGGTGTTGTTAACTGCCTCATACACGTAGGAAAGCAGGACAATGGATAAGAAGACCAAAGAAGAACTGAAGCCTTTGAATTACGGTGTTGGTGAAGAATACTGAATATACCACTGACTGCCAAAAGAATGAACAAATCCACATTGGAAGAAGTACAACCAGAATGCTCTTTAGAAGCGAGTATGGCGAGAATTCGTCTCCCATACTTTGGACATGTTATCAGGAGACACCAGTCCCTGGAGAAGGACATCATGCTTGGTAAAGTAGAGGGTTGGTGAAAAAGAGGAAGACCCTCAATGAGATGAACTGATACAGCGGCTGCAACACTGGGCTCAAGCATAGCAATTATGAGGATGGGGCAGGACTGGGCAGTGTTTTCATTCTGTTGTACATGGGGTCACTATGAGTCGGCACTGACTCAATGGCACCTAGTAACAACAAGTACCGTATTTCTGGGCAAATCCACGTGCGTCATACATTTCCTGCCAGCTGTGCAAGCCGCGCAATCCTCTCATGCGTTATTTTCCTAAGTGCGTTAGGCACGCTATATGCGTGGGCATGTTATTTACACGGGTGTGTTATTTGTGAAAAAATACGTTATACCTTTATGAACGACACCTTTATTGGATAAAGGTTTCACAATATAGGGGAAAAAATTAACATTACTACAATACCTGACAAAATGTTTTGAGCCACTTTCTCACTCCACTCAGGTAACTCCTTTGCTTTTTCTTCTGAGACTGGCTCGTAGGGTACAATGTGACTTAGATTCATTTCTTCGCTTGAAGTATCTTTAACCTAAACAGTAAAAATGTTTCAAAATGTGCAACAGTTAAGTACTGAGGGAAGAAAACATTAAGCCAAACAAATCCTAGATACCATTAATGAAAATGTCCCCAGCCGACCTAGTAAACTAGTTACTACCACACTTTTAACACAAAGCACAACACCAGCGCCGCCATGGAGCTGAAAACTGCTCTGATGGGGTCTTATCTAAACACCTACAGTTAACTAAGACTTCGGTATCGACACGTCTCCAATAGATCATTTACCAAATTCAAATGGACCTTCTTCCTTTCACTAGACTATGAATTCCTTCATATAGACACCATCCCTAGATACTAGTGTGCAACTGTACTGGGAAGATGAAAAGATGTCTGTTAAACAGCTCAGTCCGTAAAGGAAGACATATCCAATGAACTGGGTTTTATGGAAATCAAGTAAAAGCCTGATCTGAAGCAAGTAAGAACATACAAACAGAACGACCTGCCATCCCATTTGAACGCAGAGATACCTGTACTTTGCTAACCTGACAGCTGTTAACAGAGCCAGGGCCAACAAGCAAAACTCAAAGCCAAGTTCATTCCAAAGAACTGAGGAGCAGGCTAACTCCTAACCCTCTGTATTAGGCAATCATGTGTGTGTATCCTTTTATACCTATTATATATCCCTCTATGCCTTTGAATTTTGGTTTCTTGTGCATTAATTTTCTAAAAAAATCTTCAAAAATAAAACACACTTTTGGAATCACTTGGGACCTGCAAGGTCCTCATAAAGATGTGTAACGTAAACCAAAGTGACACTGTGCAAGCAAACACAGAGTACTCAGATGGTATTCATTAACTCCAAAGATAATCACTTACCACAAGGGACGCAAGAGCGAACAACGGCAAACTGCGTGCAGTTCGACACCCGCACCACACTGTTTTCTTCCTTCATACATTTGCTTATATCACTACTTCTGTGTGGAATCTCCTTCAGTCTCCTATTCATGGGGCCAACTCTTCCTCTTCCATGATGACCTCTAGGAGTCTCCATACTGCTTCCCACACCACCCACGCCCCACGCTGACCTGTGAGCCTAGGCCGTACCATCTGATGATCACATTCAACAGAGAACATCTCTTTGCTAATCTGTCCTCCCCCCTACACCGTCAATTTCTTGAGATGAGAGATTTAAACGTTCTATAGATATTCAGAACCCAAGAAATCGAGAAAGAAACCACTGAACACATTTTAAAAATACCCATCTCTGTCCTGTTGCCTCTCCATGTAGAAAACAAGAAACTGAACAAAAATGGCAGCAGATAAGAGAAATATGAGGCAGGGCATACCTAGCTCCAAGGTCTTGCTGTGTTATAAGAGGATGAAGAACAACGCAAAACAAATGAACAAAAAAGTACACGTCTCATTAAGGATAATATAAAGATCCCTCAAACAGCTGGAAAAAAAAGTCTTTCCCTCAAAACACAGAATAGCTCTTAAAACATTATAACAGATTGTAATAATTTTTTCGAGTGGTCACTGTGACTCTGTGCAAGTTGCTTTAGTCACAAATGTTAGTGACAGGTTCCATTAGACTAGAACACACTCCATCTTTCCTGCTCTGATACTTGCCTTTTTCCCACGCTTTCCTTTATAACGCACGTCCTTAGTGCCTGGGTCTGATGGAGAACCCAACGATCTCTTATCAGGGCCAGAGGCTTTCCCCATCTGGTCAGAAGAGTGTCTTATTCTTCCAGGGATTTGGAACTCAGTCTCTCCTTCTGCCCTGCTCCAGTTGGCCTAGGAAGTAAAGGACTAAGCTTAGCTCCAATCAGCACTGTCTTAGATGACTGTCCTCTAAGCAATGGTACACCACACATCACGCTCTAATGATACAGCTGTTCAGATGCTAGTGTTCTGCAGTCTATGAATACAACTGCTTTGCTTTCCTTTTCCCTATACTTCTGGTTTACCTCATATCCAAACCTCAAACCTTTGAGTTCTTTGCTTCACAGTGTATGGCCTAAAGCAAATTTCAAAGGACAAAGTATAAAAGATTAACTTATAGTTGAGCTGCTAGTATTAGTTATTGTTAAGGAAGATGAAGCTACATTTGAATTTAACTAAATAATGAATACTAAGTTTTAGGAAATACATACAAGTCTAAAATGAGCTTAAAGGCAATTAAAACTCATATCCAGTTTAACTACTCTGCATTGCTGGAAGGCTGGTTTTCTGTTTGTGTTTTACACTGAATACAAAGATACGTTGCACAGATTTGGCGGGATGAATGCTTAAGCATGAGGACAAGTGAAAATCATGGCTAGTTGGAGTTTTACAACATAGAGCACACTAACAGTAACATGCAACCAAAAAATAAACTTGAGCAGACGAAAACACTTAACCTAAAAGTCTTTTTCTTTCCTAAAGCACAGCAATATAGGTCCAACAAATGCAGAGGTGAAGGGACAGTTAACTCTATCTAGTCTGTGAGTACCAAGAGTATCGCTTCACTCACCTGGTAAACAGCAAAGCTAGGACTTGAACCCAGATCTGTTTGGCTACATTTCTGCCTTTGTAGGCTCCTCCCCATGAGTACACTGGGGCTACATACTTCTGTATGGGGATCATGTGTTTTTTTTGGTTTTGTTTTTTTAAAATTATTGTTGAAAATATACACAGCAAAACATAGACCAATTCAACAGTTTCTACATGTAGACTACAGTGACACTGGTTACATTCTTCAAGTTGTGCAACCATTCTTTCCCTCCTTTATCAAACTGTTCCTCCCCCATTAACACAAACTCACTACCCCCTCAGCTTCCTTTCTAACCTTTCGAGCTGCAGTTGTCAATTTGATCCCATACAGTAAATTCTTTAAAAGAGCACAATGCTCACAGCAGACATTGTTTACTAGTTAAGCTAGATTGTTTGGTTTAAAGAAGACTTCAGGAGATATTTTTAGTTTAAGGTTTAAAGATTATCTTAGGCAGTAGTTTCAAGGGTTCATCCAGCCTCGATGGCTCCAGAAAATCTGGATTCCATGAGAATTGAAATTCTGTTCCACATTTCCCCCACTTTTGATCAGGATTGTTCTACAGAATCTTTCATCAAAAAGTTCAGTAATGGTAGCCAGGCATCATCCAGTTCTGGTCTCATGGCAAAGGAGGCAGATGTTCATGGAGGCAACTAGTCACACATTCCACACCCTCCTCTGCTTCTTGCCTCTCCTTCTTCCTCTGCTGCTCCAGGCAAATAGAGACCAATTCTACCCTGGATGGCTCTTGCAAACTTTTAAGACCCACGACACTATGCAAAGAACTACGAGGTGGAACACAAGTGCTAAAAGTGCTATTACGCCAAGTAACTGGAATGTCCCATGAGACTATGGCACAGGGTCATATGTTCTGCTAAAATGATTACAATTATGTAAACACTTATATTTTACTTTACATATAAACATGTTGTTATAATTGATACACTTTATCAATATATAATGCAATATATTATACGTTTTATAGAGATAAATTATATTTATTAAGCATATTATATTTAACATTAATATTTTTAAAAATAATTGTTGGTTATATTAAAGTATTGGCTTTTTGATCACTAAGTTGTTCTCATATATATTACCCTACAACCTAATGCTGAGATGACTCTTGGACCTTAGCTGGTGATCTGTTCCCCTCATCTGCACCTAAATACACGGGTAGATTCGAACTGCATTCTCCTTCCCGAAGAAACAGGAATAAATCGTTCAACGCGCAACTCACAAGAATCTGTTTTGTGAAACCCTCCCTGTCCTCCTCCTTGCATTCTGTATATACTTCTATTTCATCACCTATCATATTATACTCTGATTATTCAACAGGCTGTAAGGTGCTTGAGAGTACGGGCTGTATGTATGCCTGTGGGTATTTTTTATATATTATGTATACACATATAAGGTCCCTAGGGGGCGCAAACTGTTTGCGTTGAACTGCTAACCTAAAGGCTGGCAGTTCAAACCCACCCAGGGACACCATGGAAGGCCTGACAATCTGCTTATGTTAAGATCACAGCCAAGAAAACCCTATGGAGCAATTCTACTCTATCACACAGGGTTGCTGTGAGTCAGAACTGACTCAATGGCAACCAACAACAACACACATATATACGTGTGTGTGTGTGTGAATGTTTATAGTATATTATATATATATCTCCATCCACAGTGCCCTGTGCTCACTCTCTTCCAACCCCATCATTTAACACAGTTCCTGGCTAATAATGGATTCTAAATATTTGCTGACTGAAAGGAAGAAAAATTATACTAACATGCTGTCAAATTCATTCAACTCCAGTCAACTGTCAATACTCATACTCAAATATATTTTTCCCTCTTGCCGTACATTAGGATGGGCAAGAACACCTAGAAAAAGGCCTCTCCATAATATCCTATTACAACTCTCTATAACAAATGGGAGTCCTGGTGGCGCAGTGGTTAAAGCGATAGACTGCTACCCGAAGGTCAGCAGTTTGAAACCACCCGAGGCTCATCGGCAGAAAAATGTGGCAGCCTGCTTCTGTAAAGATCACAGCCTTGGAAACCCTATGGTACCGCTGTGAGTTGGAAGTGACTCAGCGTCAGTGGGTTTGGCTTTTTTTTTGTTTGTTTGTAACGAATAAGCATGTGGGCAGAGGAAACTAGCTAACTAATGAGAGAAAGTTCACAGGCTGACAGTATTTTAAACCATACTTTATTCTCTATTCGGCTTTCCTTGACCATGAGAACAAAACACCTGTCACACTCCTAAAATGCCTAACATAATTCACGTGCTAATCTAAAATTATCTTCACTTTCACCATTTAGTCCCACTAGCTCGCTTTTCTAAATGAGTAGTAATTGTAGTGCTAACAGCAGCTAACATTCACAGAGCTTTACTGCATGCTCTGATAAGAGTTTTACAGGTATTAATTCTTTTAATCCACATGTCCCAGTGAGACAGATGTTATTACCCCCATAATTATAATGAGGAAACTAAAGTACACAGAGTATCAGTAACTTGACCAAGCAAAACAGCTCGTAAATGGAAGAGCTGGAATTCAAACCCAGGCAATTTGACTCCAGAGCCTATAATCTTAACCACTATTTGCAGCAAATTCCCAGCATGTACTTGTGACCACACAAGCAAATGATATACTCGAGTCTCCTACTCTGATCACATTAAGAGTCTATTAGGATTTCTTCAAAAAGAAGCGCTTACGTTAAAGTAGACTCTCATCTTAAAATGATCATACAAGCTACCTGGAGCCGAAGGTCAGACATCTGTCTTAAAAGATCCTCAAAGAGCTCTCTGTCATCTTCAGGTAATTCGGAGGACAGGACGACGCCCACAAAGCATCCTGATGCCTGCAACATCGTGTCAGGAAACATGTAGGCTCCTACGGTACATTTGAGAACTGGCGAGCGATCAGGAACTAGAGGGTACAACCAGTCACAAACCTGAAAGTATTTAAAAAAAAAAAAAAAAAATCAACTCATGGAACTAGATTTTCATCCAGGTTTTAAATTTGTTAATACCACAAAGTAAGTATTTTGAAACAGAGGTTATGGATTTGAGAAAAACATCATAAAAGTTATAACTTAAGTGACTAAAGTTTGGGAAAGGCTTCTTTTACTATTCCATGATTTCCAAAACATTAACCATATCCTGGTCACCTTAACTAAACCGGATTATTACTTCATCTTCTCAAGCAAAACTTCAGACCTTTCTTAGGGTAGGTGATCTCACCTACCCCAGGCAGATTTCTCTAAGTATCACTTTCAGAGGGTGATCTCATGTCCAAGTTCTGTATGCACTGACTACAGGCTGTTGTGTTGTTGGGCGCCGTTGAGTCGACTCCAACTCATAGCGACCTTATGCACAAAGGAACGAAACACTGCGTGGCCCTGTGCCATCCTCAAAATCGTTGCTGTTTGAGCCCACTGTTGCAGCCACTGTGTCAATCCATCTCGTTGAGGGTCTTCCTCTCTTTTGCCGACCCTCTACTTTACCAAGCATGATGCCCTTCTCCAGGGACCAGTCCCTCCTGATAACATGTCCAAAGTATGTGAGACAAAGTCTCAATTAGTCCTTGCTCTAAGGAGCATTCTGGCTGTACTTCTTCCAAGACAGATTGGTTCCTTCTTCTGGCAGTCCACAGTATATTCAATATTCTTCACCAACACTGTAATTCAAAGCCATCAATTCCTCTTCGGTCCTTATTCATCGTCCAGCTTCCACATGCATATGAAGTGATTGAAAATAACATGGTTTGGGTCATGTGCACCTTGGTCCTCAAAGTGACATCTTTGCTTTTTAACACTTTAAAGAGATCTTTTGCAGCAGATTTTCCCAATGCAATCTGACTACAGATAGAACAGGTTAAAAAGCAACATTAAAACTAAAACCAAAAGAAAACTTGTTTTTTGAAGTCTTATAATTTCAAGCCTGCCAGCTTAAAACCAAATTATCTTGCTCTAATTTTCAAAACAGACTACTAGTAATCTTTGCAGCATAGAAAATTATATCTAACTTTTAATACTTATTTGTTTATTGTTTGTTTTTCAGTACAAAGACATTCAGTAAGCACATATGGTAACACACCTTCCTAGAACACTCTGCTACAAATATCTGAATACATGCAGTAAGAGCCCCATGAACAAAAAGAATCAAATTAAACTTTGGGTACAATTCCGCTTTTCATTTAATCCAAAAAAGGAGAAATGAGGAAGATTACAAACAACTGAAACCCAGGACTGATTTCCTAGAGGTCATTTTAACAGCTGAGCTCATTCAATTCTGTACAGTGTTCCTGACACCCACTTCCCTCATTTCAGGTGCAGAGGCCCCAAGGATTTAAAACCCACTGTCACGACGCAACGCTATTACCACATCAGCATAAAGTGTCAGAGCTTTCACTGCCTCCCCATCAGTGAGCCCATCCTTTTTAATTTCAAGGTGTCTTTCCTAAAATAACCTACAGGATTTATAATATTCTTTCTATCCAGTCAGGACATCTTCCTTTCAACAATGTCCCACAATATCTCCCGCACACACCTATAGCAAGTCTCCAACTATCTTTAAACAACTTTCAAGGTGACGCCACGTAAAAGTTAATAAGGATTGAGAGTAGGATACATGGCAAAGGGAATGCATACAGACAAACAGTGCCATCACTAAACATCCTACATCATTCGGACTCTGGACAAAAGCACCTGCAGTGCTGAAATGGTGACCTCTTTTCGATGCAAACCCCTTTGGATATCCAATGCATTCTGAGTCTTCATTTCTAGACCCTGTCTCCCTGCATCCTGGCCCATCATCACCTTCAGAATACTTTACTAACTCCAAAGAAACGCCCTCACACCAAGCTTTCTTTAGTACCAGCTTCTGCTCTTGGACCAGCTGCCTCCTGCTACGTTTACCTGCTGGAATTCCATCTTAAATTATCATCCCAGTCTCTACTTCCAGACCAAGGTTTCTCAGCCTAAGTGTGACTGACATTTGGGCTGGATGACTGTTCTGTCCCTGTCTAGGATGTCAGCAGCATGCCTGGCCTCTACCTTCTGGATGGCAGTAGCACTGCCCCAGTTGTGACAACCAAAAACGTCTCCAGACATGGCCAGGTGTCCCCTGGGGGGCAAAACTACCCTGGGTTGAAGACGACTGTTTCAGATGCTGAGCTGGGTCTAGTCCAGTCCAGCTCCTCAGCTGCTGCCTGACGACACTTGTAGGTATTTAGTTATACCTCCACATGAGTTACACAAACCTCTTCTGAAATTAAAGTTACAGTAAAACCTGTGAAAGCTGAAACCTGTGTAAGGCAAAAACCTGTCAGAGAAGAAAAATTAAAATAATACTACATGATATTCAGGAGCCCTGAATGCCTATATTTACACTGGATAGTCTTTTGCTTTTTAAAACACAAAGTCTTGTCTTGGTGTTAAATATGTGATGACAGGGTCTTGAGGGGGCTTGGAGTATCCATCCTTAAATTTTTAGTTCTTTGTCTGAAGAAGGAATTATGATACAGTGAAACCCGTGAGAACCGGAACTTGATGGGACTGCCTCATTTTTCTGGGTCTCACAAGTTTTCCGCCTTTGACAGTGTGCAAACTTGCTACTTTTCTATTCCTCGTTTTAGTGGAAAATATTTGTGTTTTCCTCCTCTGACAGGTTTTCCTCCTCTGACAGGTTACCAGCTTTCGCAGGTTTTATTGTATTTAAAAAGGAACTAGAACTTACAATCATCTTTCTGGACTATCATCCTAGACACATTATAGATACTGAAAAACAAAAATGATATATTCTGTACTTATTTCACATTATTTTTTTAGCTTCTCTTTGGCTTACCTGAAGGAATCCAGGAGGGCGGTTTAGAACTGTATCAAGAGAGTTATCCAGGAACCTCACAATCCGAAGGTACCCAGGATATGAAGGTGCGCTAACCTCCCCTGCAGGGTTTACAAAAAAAATCTGTACTCCATTTGGTATCAAGATCAACTCATCTGCATCGAGCCCTAAGGTTTCAAGAGGAGGTGGCTGAGAATGATTCCTGTAAAAGTTTTCTCCAACTGATGAATACTCCCCAGAATCTGTGCCGTAGGAGACCGTGTAGTGGCCCTCGGCAGCCTGAGGGGTGTAAGCGGGAGGTGCCTCTGTTGGACGACCCTGCGGCGCGGAGGGCAGAGGACCCGGTGCGGAGGCCGACGCTCCACTTGTGGCTGGAGTGTCTCCATTCACTTGAGCATGCCACGAAAGTGAGCCAAAGGACGGTGGCTTTTCCGGCATTTCCTTAGGGGGGAATTCTGGGTATAACTTTGGCACCTCCTGAAGGTCATTCTGTAGCGAAGTGGCAAGACCCTTCTCTAGGATTTCCAGCCTGGTGCGGACATTCTGTAGTGTTTCTTTCATCTTCTGTTGCATCTGCCTGGCTGATTCCCACTCAGGTCCTGTGTGTTCAGGCTCCGTCGACGCGAGGCTGATTCCTCTGAGCAGATGTCCTATCCCTTGCCTATAGTAGGTCTTTGCTTCTTCCTTTTGGCCTAATTCATCTGTATTCAGCCCTTTATTAACAAACAGAAAGGCCTTTTGGTAGGCTTCTCTGATGATCTTAATTTCAGCAGCTTCTCCATTTGGTGGCTCTTGCTCCATTTCTGTAAAACAGTAAACATTATCTTTAATTGTCTTGCTTGGCTATTTATTTACTCATCAGTATCTCCCACCAGAATACATTTCAGGAGGACAGGGAGGACTTGCTCATCTGTCTTGTTCACTATTGCACTGCCCTACTATTGAGGCTGCCATGGAGGAAGCACTCAATAATTTGTCGAGTGGATAAACAAACGAGAACTCTTGTCCTGAACGTCTTTTTCTTAAAACACAGAAACAAAACCCAGAAGACAGTAAGTCAGAATACATCTACTGAGCTTTCTTGCTCCAGTTTCTTAGAAGAAATACAATAGCGTGCAGTTTGCAATCCTATCAATAGTTACAGCTGGAACCAAAGAATCTCACTCTAAAATTCATTATAATATAAACCGATTACATCCAGCTAATTAAAAGTGAGGTTGAAACACACATCAAAGAAGACAGAAATAAGAAAAAAATCTGCA
>NW_004444280.1:456772-458894 GCF_000243295.1 Trichechus manatus latirostris | reverse complement strand
CACCATATAAGTCTTCCGGTCGCAGGGCAGACGAGGCTGTGGTTCATGCACACTGTTAGTCCTGTAGACTAGTTTCTTCTCTGAGTCTGGTTTCCTTCTTTCTCTTTTGCTCTGGACAAGAAGAGACCAAGAGTTGTAGCTTAGATGATTGTTTGTAAGCTTTTAAGACCCCAGACACTACTCACCTCACTAGGATGTAGAACATAAACTTCGTGGACTATATTATGTCAATTGACCAAGATGTTCCACAAGACTATGGTTCGATGGCTTCAAACCCAGGAAACCAATCCAGTGAGGTTTTTGGTTATGTCTAAGAAGCGTTCACAACATAAAGACAACAGAAATCCTCACAACTGGGCCAATAAGCAACATCTTGATAAACGAAGAAAATACTTAAGTTGCCAAGGATTTCATTTTACTTGGATCCATAATCAACACCCATGGAAGCAGCAGTCAGGAAATCAAACGACATATTGCACTGGTCAAATCTGCTGTAAAAGACCTCTTCAAGGGGTTAAAAAGCAAAGATATCACTTTAAGGACTACAGTGTGCCTGACCCAAGCCATGGTATTTTCAATGGTCTCATTTGTACACGAACGCTGGACAATGAATAAGGAAGACTGAAGAACTGATACTTCAGAATCATGGTGTTGGCAAAGAAATATACTGTGGACTGCCAAAAGAACAAACATATCTGTCTTGGAAGAAGTACAGCCAGAGTGCTCCTTAGAAGCAAGAATGGCGAGACTTCGTCTCATGTACTTTGGACCTGTTAGCAGGAGATACCAGTCCCTGGAGAAGGACATCATGCTTGGTAAAGTAGAAGGTCAGCAAAAGACAGGAAGACCCTCAACAAGATGAACTGACATAGTGGCTGCAACGATGGGCTCAAGCACAGCAACGATTGTGAGGATGGGCAGGACTGGACAGCATTTTTTCTATTGTACACAGTACGGTCGCTATCAGTTGGAACCAACTTATCAGCACCTGACAACAAGAAGTATCCATAACTTCAACCGCTTTGGCACCGAAAAAGGAGACAGACAAGTGGTAACTCACGGAGCAGACCTGAGAAAGCTGAAGCCTAAGCTGTCAATGCGAAAATCAGAGAGGCACCCCACTTATATCACAGAACTTCCAGAAGGCCTAGGAATTGATGGAATCCAATCTTCCTCTGGAAGGAATAAAGGTGGAGCTCAAAAAAGCAGAACTGGCTGAAAGCCTGTTGACAAGCTAAGCCCTCCCAGATCTCTCCTGTACCAAGCGGCCAGGACACTATTCCTCCCCAGCCCTGAAAAATTACTGGGCATTTTAATTCAGGAGAGCATTTCTGGAGAGGAATCAGGCATGATTAAGGATACACACTAAAAACAGAGGTATTAATGAAACATTACAGACTGAATACTGAGAAGCCCTAGCTTTCCCCTCCTGCTTAGTTCCTAGAGTGCTGGCAGTCAGATCCCTCTCCTCCAGAAAGGAGACTGGAAGTGTCTTCCCTGGGGATCCTGATCACCATTAAGACGGAAGGTGCCAAGACAGTGACAATGAGAGTCCCCCAAGGAAAACTGCCCAGCACACTCGCCCCACAGAGGAGTCCACGTGTCCAACCCCAAACAGCCTCTGATCAGCGTCCTAGTGCCCCAATCATAATGTGGGCAGACACCCAAAGATCACAAGTCCCATGAGGCAAGTATCTAGTGTGAAAGATAGAAAATAAGCAGAGCAATGCAATTTGGTTGAAATGTGTATTATGCAGGGAAAACTTTTTAAAAAAAGCTTTTATATTTATCAACAGAAAGAAAATACTGCACCCATAAAATAAGAAGAGGATGCAAAACAAAGAACATTCAAAGAACAAAAGGAATGTTTGGAGATTAAAAATAAAATGGTTGGAATTAAAATAGAGGGATCAGACGATAAAGTTATAAAATTATGGAAAATGTGCAGAAAGTAGAGCAAAAAGATTAAAAAAAAAAAAGATAATTACAGAGAACCAGTCTAGAAGGTTTAAAATCTGAATAACAAAACTGCCAAAAATAGAGAAAATATAAGGGATGACAGGGTTGAAGACTAACTCAGGAAATTTCCCAGAATCTGAAAACATGAATTTCCAGATTTAAA
>NW_004444280.1:453460-455418 GCF_000243295.1 Trichechus manatus latirostris | reverse complement strand
GACCAGATCTTAAAATGCCTTATACAAAAACGGAAATAGGAGTGCTGAGAAACTTCTCAGGCAGCAGTAGGAGCTAAGAAAAAAGCAACGGCCAAACTTAAGAGAAAATGGTGCAACTAATTTATAATTCTGAGTGAAAATAACTTCCAAAGGCAGCCACGTGACTGCTCAGTACTAGAGCCTGTTTCCTAGATTCCATGTTTGGTGAAAGGAATCCCAAAGTTGATGACGGTTCCCAAGATGACAATTATGCCATTAGTCCAGACCGGAGCATGAGAGGGGCTCCAGAAAATACTTCTTCAGGAAACAAAACTGATAAGACTACACAATGCATTTCTATGTTTTATGACGGGATCTACACAACCGTGAGAGGACTCAGGGTTTACTTCCTGATAAATACACGAAAAACTATGGAAATAAAAACCAGGACAATTGTTAACGCCAGGGAAAACAGTATGCTGAGCTACAAAGGAAAAGTAAACCCAGCGCTCTGCATGTCCCAGTGTGGTTAGGGCCACAATGATGCAAATGATAAATCACGACATAAACAAAATTACGATATGACCATATTAAGATGGGAAGATGGATGGAAAGAAAGTTTGTGTGCATGAGGTAAAGAATGAAAGCTAAAACCTCTGAGAAAGTCAGTGGAAAATGCCCCAAAACAAAAAATTAAAAGGTAGCAAAATAAGCATACTATTTGGAGATATCGAGAGAAATACCAAAAGAAGCGGGTGAGAAGGTTGGTACAAGCTGTCTTTGGGAGGAAAGGGTGAGGCTGAAGTGGTGGGATCTGTGATTTTCACTGCAAGTCTTACAGAAATATTTAATTCTTTAAACTACATGCATGATTAAAAAAATATAGCTTTAAGAACAGCACTGTCTGACAGAATTATAACACAAGCCACATACGTAATTTTAATTTTTCTAATAGCCACATTTAAAAGGTTTAAAAAAAAAAACATTAAAATTCCAATATATTTTATTTATCCAAAACATACAAAATACTGTTCCAACATATACAAATTATTAATTTATATATTCATACACAAATTATTAGATACTTTGCATTCTTTTTTATTTTTTGGTAGTTAAGTCTTCAAAACCTAGTGGGTACTTCATACTTAAAGCACATTCAATGCAAACTAACCCATCTCAGGCGTACAGTGACTATACGTGCCTATGCTGATTCTTTCTGTGGACCCTTTTCTTTTTTAACCTCCATGATTAAAACTCACCATGATAGAGTAATTTTCCTGTTTTACGGCAATCTATACCACAAAGACATCACAGAAACTAGCTTCTGGTTAAGCAGATAGTCATACTTTTTAAGCTGTAAAATAAGCAAGGTACTAGTCAATCTTAAGGAGCCCTGGTGGCATAACAGTTAAGTACTCGACTGCTAAACGTAAGCTTGATGGTTTGAACCCACACAGCAGCTCCGAGGGACAAAGACCTGGTGATCCACTCCTGTAAAGGCTACAACCTTGGAAACCCTATGAAGCAGTTCTACTGTCCCATGGGGTTAAGCTGAAAACTGACTTGACAGCACACAACAACAGTCAGGTTTACCATGCAGCTACTTTAGAGAAGAAAATCTATTTAGTCTCTAATTAGGAAAGATTACATACAAATGACCATACACAGACCCACCTTACTTGCCTGAACCCAAGTCCCTCATAAAACTGACAATCCTTTCCCGTTGTGTCACGAGAATGCCTCCCCTTTCCATAGATCCCAATCCTTTTCTTTCAGAAACCATGGACGAGCATCTGCACTCCACTTTCCTCAGGGCCAATGGGCGGCGGTGGAGGGGGGGGTGGTTCAGAAATCAAGACCACTATTTGTGCCATTTCAGCCATAGTAGAGGGAGAATAGGCTTTTGTGAGTTCGTCTGGGAACTCAGCCAGCACCATTAAGTTTGTCTAACTGATATGAATAGGGTCTGGAATAGCACT
>NW_004444280.1:450700-452532 GCF_000243295.1 Trichechus manatus latirostris | reverse complement strand
TGCCCAATGTCCCGAGGGAGAACCTCTGCTCTAACAGCCTTTGAACTGTGGAATGTGTACCCCTGGGGCAAATAAAGACTTTTCAAGAGAACATGTACCAACAGTATGTCTAATTTTAAGGAAAGGCTTCCAGATTCTCTACATCCATTAGTTGTTGCTGTTAGGTGCTGACGAGTAGATTTTGACCCACAGTGATCCCATGTGATAGAGAAGAACTGCCCCAAAGTGTTTTCTAGGCGGTAATCTTTATGGAAGCCGACTGCCAGCTGGTGAGTTCAAACTGCTGCCCTTTCAGTTAGTAGTGGAGAGCTTAACCACTGCACCACCAGAGCTCCTTCTTCGTTAGTACTCCTCACTAAAACTAACCAGCCTGGGAATGCACCTGCAGTCCTCTTAGGCTGTTTTCTTCTCTCCCAGGCCCCATGCACAATCCTCCCACTTTACAAAATGAAGGCAAACCTCGCACCCACTCCTATTCTTACTAAGGTGCACTGCCCGTGGGTGGAAAAGACTCCCTACAGCCAAACCAAAAGGTCAAAAGTGTCAAAAACCTTCCTTTAATTTAGGTACAACTATCACTATATCTCATTAAGACACAAATTCCCACTCACTGTGGTTCAGCTGATTCCAACTCACAGCGACCCTAGAGGTCAGAGTAGAACTGCCCCATAAGGTTTCCAAGGCTGTAAATCTTTACGGAAGTGGACGGCCACCTTTCTCCCAAGGAGAAAGCAGCAGCTGGTGGGTCTGAACCGCCAACCTTTTGGTTAGCAGCCCAGCACTTAACAACTTCGACACCAGGCTCCTTAAAAGTACACAAGGGGAACAGTTTTCAAAATTCTGTTGAGGTTGCATGTCTTAGTCATCTAGTCCTGCTACAGCAGAAAAGTTCTACTTTTCATATTTAATAACTATCAAAATCCATCATGTATTTATGCTGTTCTGATCAACTCAATATTACTACTTTAATAATTAGCAAACCCAAAGAAAAAAATGTTAATTCCTAAGAAATTTTTTAAACTTGTTTCAACTTATGTAATATTTTTATTAATAAAAAGTTTTCACGTGTAAAAATACATTACATTAAGATAACATTCTGTGGGGGAAGAGAGAATAATGGAAGTAAAATTTCAAGAAAAAGCTGTAACTATATTTTTAAACTTGATGGTGATGGATATAAAATTTTAAATAAAGGCATCTCTCTCACCCACTTCTAGTCTTACTAACTGTATGTTGTTAGTTGCTGTCAAGTTCACTCCAACTCGTAGCAACACCATGTGTGACCTTCGGAAGCAGACCACCAGGCCTGTCTTTCAAGGAGTCTAGGAGTGGGTTCGAACAGCTAACCTTTTCGTTAGTAGTTGAGCGCTTAACTGTGTGCGTCACCTAGGGACTCCACAGGAACTGTATGGATACAGTTAAAAAGAATGACACAAATTTTACACATCAAAATGTCAGTATCTATAACATGTGGGAAACTATATCCTTTGCAACTATTTAAAAGTATGATGTAAAATGTTAACAAGTAAATTTAAAAGTACACAAAAAACTCAGTGTGGTCCAACTGATTCCAACTCATAGTGACCCTAGAGGTCAGAGTAGAACTGCCCCATAGGGTTTCCAAGGCTGTAAATCTTTATGGAAGTGGATGGCTACCTTTCTCCCAAGGAGAAAGCAGCAGCTGGTGGGTTTGAACTGCCAACCTTTCGGTTAGCAGCCCAGCACTTAACAACTTCGACACCAGGCTCCTTAAAAGTACGCAAGGGGAATAGTTTTCCAAATTCTGTTGAGGTTGCATGTCTTAGTCATCTAGTCCTGCTATAGCAGAAATA
>NW_004444280.1:447616-448964 GCF_000243295.1 Trichechus manatus latirostris | reverse complement strand
GAGCATCTCCATCATGAAGAGAAAGTTTGGCAGGGAGAAGAGCCTGGAAATCTAGCAGGTGAAACTTTGGTCTTAAGGTCAATTTAGCTCATTCTCTTTCTCAATACAGAAACAAAAGTTTATATTAAAATATCATATTTTTATTTTGTAACTGTTGTTGTTCCAACTCATAGTGACCCTATAGGCCAGAGCAAAACTGCCCCATAGGGTTTCCAATCTCTTTTTACAGATTTCTTTTTCAATTGAGCAGATTGCCAGGTCTTTCTCCCACAAAGCAGCTGGTGGGTTTGAATCACTGACCTTTTGGCCAGAAGCTGAGTACTTAACCACTGTACCACCAGGAGATTTGGTATATTCTCAGCAGTCTCTGAGAATATACATTCCACGGGGATATGGAGTATAGAAGCATGGTTCTTTTTAAAAATGCCTATCTTATCTCTAGGTATAAGTAAGTGCTTATCTTGAGCTTGAAAGGATAACACGTCTAGACTCAAACCATATAGTTTCGTCCACATGCTTTTAATTTTTAAAAGGTGAGAACAGAAAGTCTCTCAAATGCTAATCTGATACACTTATAATAGTCTTAAGTCACAAACCAAAACCCAGTCCTAGATACGAATAGTACACATTAAGTTGCAACTTTTTAAATGTTATAAATAAGTAAAACGTGTCTACTTCAGACATGACTATACGTACATGAGGAGTTGAGGGTACTTCAAAAAATACTTGAGGCGCCAAGGTAAAATTCTGAATCAAAAGCTTGTCTCAGTTACCAACCGAGTTCAAACCTACAAACTTTTAAAGTAGCATAAACACATACTATCATGCTAACGGTCAGCATTACAAGTATTCTTTAATAATAACAGCACTATCTCCCTAGAGCTAGCAGCAGAAATTGCCTGTCAGGAGGGGGGGAGGAAGGTGGTGTTTCCAAATACCTGTTATGAAACTCCCTCCATAGCATCCCAGACCATTCCGACTGATTAGGTGAACACTATACATTGAAGGAGACTTGGTGGCGCAGTGGTTAAAGCACTGGGCTGCTAACCGAAAGGTCGGCGGTTCCAACCCACCAGCAGCTCCATATGATGAGGCTGTTCTCTGTTCTACAAGGTGGCTATGAGTTGGAAATGACGGTAATGAGTTTGGTTTTGTGGTTCTACATACATCGAAAGTCCAAAAAGTCCCATAGGTGAGAAACAGTTCACATTAAACGAGAACGGCTTCCTCTTTCGAATGGGCAATACAAAACCACCGAATTAGTTTGTTACCACATAGGAGAGCAAATGAGAAAAGAGCTCCATTTATAATTGGGGCATTCCTTTTTTCCTTTTCAAATTTTCAAAGA
>NW_004444280.1:444729-446404 GCF_000243295.1 Trichechus manatus latirostris | reverse complement strand
GCCGCGGGTTCAAGGAACATTCCGGGCGGCGCGCTCCAGAGTCACGTCAAGTGGCCGCGCCAATGCTGGCCAACGGTGTCGGACCTCGGGCGCGCCGCCGCGGGTCTACAATCCCCGGACGCCTGTTTGGGCGCGCTTCCCACTGATTCGTAACCGACCACCCAACCTAACTTCTGTTCACTCTGAACTTCTACTGGGGTTCGGGGGGTGTCAGGCCACTTCGAGCCCCGGACTCGCTGTACAAGTCTCCGGGGAATGAAAGGAACCCGGGCGGGAGGCCACGGGAGAACCACGTGAGTAAGCGGCTCGGTTCCGACCCCAGCCACGGTGTCCCACGGCCACGTCGCCGTCCCGTGCGCCTGCGTACTGCCTTCTCACCGCGAAACCGAGGCGCCTGGAGGCCGGGGAAGAGCCGCACCGTGAGAGGCTGTGACCGCCAGAGGGAGGCCGGGCGCAGGCTTCCTACCTTCCGTTCTCGCTGGCCTAACCATTGTGACTAACGTTTGCAAACACATACACAGGAAATGTTAAACGTTTCGGTAGAGTGTATCTGTGTGTGTGCGAAAAATCTCTTGTCAATATCGATCGTAACAACTGTAAAATTACTGACTCCTAAGAGTAAATAAGCAACTGTGCCAATACCCTTTAGGCTAAAGGAGGGTTCAAAGGGGGAAAACAAAGTGAACATACTTTATCTTTCTTCAAGAGTTCCTTAAAATTATCAAAATACTATACAGGTTTAATACCATTGATTAGGCAGGCTTGCAAAAAAAGATAGCTTTATATAATGCCCTGAGCTTAGGCTAGGTAAGTGACTTGGCTAAGGATGGCAGTGACTCAATTCCATATTGTCAAAAACATAAATCATTTAGAGAAACACCAAAAATTAGTGCAACAGAATATATTTATTGTGAGTAGATAGGATTCGATTCGCACAGTATCACCGGAACATATCCGGAGGGCTCTCTGAAGAGGGGACAGTGAAAGTGGGTTATATAGATCATTGTTATGTTAATTTCTAAAGAGAGAGCATCAAAGCACAGGGCAGACTACAGAACCAGTCACCAGCCGCATGCTGTACATCCAAAACAACCTCTAGTCAGATCCTGGAGGTCCCGCTTCTCAAAACTGGCTGCACATGAATAATTTTCCAAAAGATACCAATGCCCAAGCCCAAATGATCTCCACTGAGCTGCTTACTAAGCTGTTGTTTTACCTGAAGGTGACTCCAAGGAACTAGTTCCTTCACCATTCAAAAGGACACCTAAGGGTGGATGGCCTGGGTGTGTCACCCCAATTCCGTGAACCCAGAAGTCTGGAATCCAAGAGAATAAAAGCGTTTTTGTCAAGATGAATTATTACCCCACTCAACAGTCAAAATTAAATGGTGATGGGATAGTATTGGCTGACAGAGCAGTAGGTTTTTAAATATAAAATTGGGGAGCAATTTAAGTCCGTCAGATCTCAGAAAGATAGCAGCCAATCATCCCAGAGAGTAAAACTTACTAGAGAGATAAAGGTTAACACAGTGGTTTCAAATTATTTTGCTCTTATACTCGCTGAAATAATTCTGAAAAATTATGACTGTGTACCATCTCCCACATTTTTAGATAGTAAAAAATTTTCATCAGACTTAATTCTTTGCAAAGGATGTAATTTCTATTTTATTGTAAAT
>NW_004444280.1:443605-444458 GCF_000243295.1 Trichechus manatus latirostris | reverse complement strand
CTATGCCACCGGTATTCATACTAGCACGGTCACCCATGGCGGACAGGTTTCATTTGAGCTTCCAGACTAAGACAGACTAGGAAGAAGGACCTGGTGGTCTATTTCTGAAAAGAGTTAGCCAGTGAAAACCTTATGAATAGCAGCGGAACATCGTCTGATATACTGCTGGAAGATGAGCCCCTCAGGTTGGAAGGCACTCAAAAGACGACTGGGGAAGTGCTGCCTCCTCAAAGTAGAATCGACCTGAATGAAGTGGATGGAGTCGATCTTTTAGGACCTTCATTTGCTGATGTGGCATGACTTAAAATGGGAAGAAACATCCAGTAATAATCAGAACGTGGAATGTATGAAGTATGAATCTAGGAAAATTGGAAATTGTTAAAAATGAAATGAGATGCATAAACATTGATATGCTAGGCATTAGTGAGCTGAAACGGACTAGTATTGGCCATTTTGAATGGGACAATCATATGACCTACTATGCCGGGAATGACATCTTGAAGAGGAATGGTGTCACGTTTGTCGTCAAAAAGAGCATTTCAAGATCTATCCTGAAGTACAGTGCTGTCAGTGATAGCGTAATATCCATACACCTACAAGGAAGACCAATTAATACGGCTGTTATTCAAATTTACACACCAGCCGCTAAAGCCAAATATAAAAAAATTGATTGTTACCAATTTCTGCAGTCTGAAATTGATGAAACATGCAATCAAGATGCATTAATAATTACTGGTGATTGGAATGCAGAAGTTGGAAATGAAGAAGGATCGATAGTTGGAAAACATGGCCTTGGTGATAGAAACCATGCTGGAGATCACATGATAGACTTTTGCAAGACCAAGGACTTATC
>NW_004444280.1:418302-419244 GCF_000243295.1 Trichechus manatus latirostris | reverse complement strand
AGAATTGTACTAAGGGTTATATAAGATAATATTTGCAACGTGCTGTACCCTATGAGGTCCCTAGGCGGTTCAGACAGTCAATGTGCATGGCAGCTAACCAAAAGGTTGAGGATCCCAGTTCACCCAGAAGCAGCACCTCGGAAGAAATGCCTGGAGATCTGCTTTCGAAAAATCAGCCATGGAGCACAGTTCTACTCTGACACACGTGGGGTCGCCATGAGTCAAAGTCGACTCAACGGCAATTGATTTTCTTGGTAACGAGCAGCAGTAGGTGGAGTGGTTATGAGCACAGACCCTGGAGCCAAGTCTCTGAGTTTCCGTTCTGGGTCTTCCACTGGTGGGCTCTGTGACCTTGGGCAAGTTACTTTATCTGTCGGTATTGCAGTTCCCTCACTGGTGAGGGTAATGATAGTACTACTTCATGAGTCAACCGTTGTAAAGTTATTAGAAATGTGCCTGGCGTATTTAAGTGCTATTTAAGTGGTTGTTGAATTTGAAAAAAGTGCTTTGAACACAGTAGATGATGAATAAATGGTAGCTCATTTACTCATATGCATGTGAAAGCTGGGCAATGATAAGGAAGTCTGAAGAAGAATTGATGCATCAGCACTGTGGCATTGGCGAAAAATATTAAATATACTGTGGCCTGCCAGAAGAACGAACAAACCAGTCTTAGAAGAAATGCAACCAGAATTCTCCTTAGAAGCGAGGATGGCGAGACTTTGACTTGTTTACTTTGGACACGTCATCAGGAAAGACCCATCGCTAGAAAAGGACATCATGCTTGGTTAAAAGAAAGAAAAGAGGGAGACCCTCACCGAGATGGGTTGACACAATGGCTGCAACTGTAGGCTCAAACATAGCAACAATTGTGAGGGTGGCACAGGACCAGGCCGTGTTTCGTTCTGTTGTGCGTAGGGTCGCTATGAATCCGAACTGACT
>NW_004444280.1:416756-418202 GCF_000243295.1 Trichechus manatus latirostris | reverse complement strand
TCCCTCCTGATAACATGTCCAAGTATGTGAGACAAAGTCTCGCCATCCTTGCTTCTAAGGAGCATTCTGGCTATACTTCTTCCGAGACAGATTTGTTCGTTCTTTTGGCAGTCCATGGTATATTCAGTATTCTTCACCAGCACTATAATTCAAAGGCATCAATTCTTCTTTGGTTTTCCTTATTTACTGTCCAGCTTTCACATGCATATGAGGTGATTGAAAATTTCATGGTTTAGTCTTCAGGGTGACATCTTTGCTTTTTAACACTTTAAAGATGTCTTTTGCAGCAGATTTGCCCAATGCAATGCGTTGTTTAATTTCTTGACTGCTGCTTCCATGGGCATTGATTGTGGATCCAAGTACAATGAGATCGTTGACAACTTCAGTCTTTTCTTCGTTTATCATGACGTTGCTTATTGGTCCAGTTGTGAGGACTTTTGTTTTCTTTATGTTGAGCTGTAATCCATACTGAAGGCTGTAGTCTTTATCTTCATCAGTAAGTGCTTCAAGTCCTCTTCACTTTCAGCGAGCAAGGTTCCATCATCTGCATAACGTGGATTGTTAATAAGTCTCCCTCCAATCCTGACGCCACGTTCTTCTTCATATAGTCCAGCTTCTCGGATTATTTGCTCAGCATATACATAGAATAAATGTGGTGAAAGGGTACAACCAGAATGATGAGTATTATATAGCTAAACCAGTTGCTGTTGTAAGTTCATGGAATTGGGAGGGTGGTGCGGTGGAGGGGAAGGGGTTAAGGTCTCTTCTAGGCCTGGGGCTTAAGCAGCCATATGACCCTAAGTGGTTTCCTGAGATGGGGACACTAGAGAAAGACTAAGCATTCATGAAGAGGAGGAGGAAAGAGAAGTAACATTCATTTAGAACCTCCAGGTACCAAGTACTGTACCAGGCACTGTGTATACATACTATCTCATGTAACTCTTACTCTGTAGGGTATTACTCTCTCCATTTTACAGAACTGTTACTCTCTTTGAATAAGTGTATTGTGCTGAAAAATGGTGTGGGGGTGGCATCTGACCTCCTCTCACTTCACAAGGGGGAAGTAGAATCAAGATCAACAGGTGGCTCTCTTTTAAGCCAGCAGGATGACAAAGCTGACTGATCCCCGTGGTGGGTCACAGTTACCCTATTTGCACAGTCCCACCCAATCACTTGGGTGGGAGTTACAGACCATAGTGAGAAAGGCTGCACTGAAGGGATCTCTCACACCTCATGTGCTTATAGATGCAGGTGAATCAACTTGGTAAATAAAAGGTTCTTACGTAAATCTAGTGAGAAATCTTTTTCTGCCCCCCCCCCCGAAGTTCCAGATAGTCACATCAATACTTATACTGGTACATTAGAGTAGTTACCACTTTTAACCCAAAGTGACACTTTCCTATTCTCTTAGTCCCTGACTATCCCCGTAGACAAGGTTTTGAGAGT
>NW_004444280.1:414613-416567 GCF_000243295.1 Trichechus manatus latirostris | reverse complement strand
TACTAAGCAAGTTACACTGACTGTGACAGAGATACTTAGAGTCAGGATTTTTATGCTTTCATTTTAAGATGAATTCTTGATATCCTGGATATCAGCAGTAAAAATACCGTATGCCTGTGTAGTCTGCATGATTGTCACGTTCTTGTGCGAACTTTACCGCATGCAGTCCCTCTGACCCTGCATTTCTGGTGGGTATTACTCTCATCACTTCAGCCTCCTGTCACCCGACATGTGGCAAATATAACCTACGTGTGGAAAAAAATACATGTGCTAAGGGATCCCTGAGTGGCACAAATGGTTTGCACTCAGCTGATAACCTAAGGATGGAGCCCTGGTGGCACAGTGAGTAAGAGCTATGGCTGCTAACCAAAAGGTCAGCAGTTAGAATCCACCAGCTGCTCCTTGGAAACCCCATGGAGCAGTTCTACTCTGTCCTGTAGGGTCGCTGTGAGTTTAAATTGACTTGATGGCAACAGGTTTGTTTTTTTTTGTTTTAATAATCTAAGGAGCCCTGGTGGTGCAGTGGTCAAAGCGATTGACTGCTAACCAAAAGGTCGGTGGTTCGAAACTACCTGTGGCTTTGCGGGAGAAAGATGTGGCAGTCCTCTTCCACAGAGATTTACAGCCTTGGAAACCCTATGGGGTCGCTATGTGTCTTGGTCATCTAGTGTTGCCTTAACAGAAATACCACAGGTGGATGGCTTTATCAAAGAGAAGTTTATTCTCGCACAGTCCAGCAGGCTAGAAGTCCGAATTCAGGGTGCCGGCTCCAGGGGAAGGCTTTCTGTCTCTGTTGACTCTGGAGGAAGGTCTGTGTCATCAGTCTTCCCTTGGTCTGGGAGCATCTCAGTGGAGGAACCTCAGGTACAAAGGACGCGCTCTGCTCCCAGCACTGCTTTCTTGGTGGTATGAGGTTTCCATGTCTCTCTGTTCGATTCTCTCTTTTATATTTCAAAAGAGATCGGCTTAAGACACCATCTAATCTTGTAGACCCCATCAGTATAACTGCCGCTAATTCATCTTATTACATCATAGTGATAAGGTTTACAACACATAAGGAAATCACATCAGATGGTGAAATGGTAGACAATCATACAATATTGGGAATCATGACCTAGCCAAGTTGACAGACATTTTGGGGGGACATAATTCAATCCATGACACTGTGAGTTGGAATCGACTCAACAGCAGTGGGTTTTCATTTAATAACTTAAAGGTTGGTACTTTGAACCCACTCAGTGGCACGTTGTTTCTGTAAAGATAGCAGCCAACAAAGCCCTATGCAGTGGTTCTACTCTGCCCTGTACGGTCGCTGTGAGCGGGAATCGACTTGAGGGCAATGTTTTGTTTTGTTTTTAATCATTACAGAAGAGGGGTCCCTGGGCGGTGCAAATGGTTAATATTCTCTGCTAACCGAAAGGTCAGTGGTTTAGGTCACCCAGAAGTGCCTCGGAAAAAAGGCCTGGTGATCTACTTGGGAAAAATCAGCCACTGAAAATCCTATAGAGCACAGTTCTGCTCTGACACACAAGGTGTTGCAGTGAGTCAGAACTGACTCCATGGTATAGGTTTATTATGGAAGAAGAAATGGGGACTCAGAAGTGACCTCTGAAGAGCTTACTATACTCAGATCTCACAGGTTGTATCTGAATGCACTGCGTTCACTGTGTCTCCGTTAGCCTGTGCAGTGGTGGCTCAAAAACAAAGCGCTTCAGTGTCACACTCTTGAGGGAGACACTGCCGTCAGACAGGGACCTATCCCAGGAGGTAGGTTCCTGCTTCCTCTTGCCCCTCTCAGAATGGCTTCCACTTCCCCGTGGAGAGGAAGCTGGCCGCCGTGGCCAGGTGGAGAGCTGTATGGGCCGCACATGTGGGCCTCTCCCTCCACCTGGCTCACCCACAGAGGGTGCCTGGGGCCTGAGAGCCTGCTTCCCCTTAGCTGCTGGGCTGAAAC
>NW_004444280.1:413452-414513 GCF_000243295.1 Trichechus manatus latirostris | reverse complement strand
ACTGGTACATTAGAGTAGTTACCACTTTTAACCCAAAGTGACACTTTCCTATTCTCTTAGTCCCTGACTATCCCCGTAGACAAGGTTTTGAGAGTCATGCAGGCTCTGAAAGTTCAGTAACAACTTGGAAATCTGTCATGTTAGACGACTCCGCCGAGAAATGTTGCGGTAGTTGGAGTATTTCTGTCCTACTAACATTAGGCACAGACATGCTGTCATGAGGCTGAAATTCACAGTGTGACAGTATTACACATTAACTAGTAATGTTAGCTACGTGGATTTCAACTTTAATGTGATGTGATTAGTTCTGACTGGAAGCAAGTCACAGTACATGTTTTTTTTATTCTAATCACGCATGCCATCTGTATTACCTCAAACTCTGCAACAAAATGCATTGATCTAAGCAGAAGCTTAATGCTCAAAAGAATTTGGATTTTGTTTGAAGGTGATATTTCTGAACTCTCTCTCTCTCACACACACAAAAAACCCACGTTCCGAATTGTAGAGCCCATGAAGTTTTCAAATAAAAGCAACACTAGAGGGAATTACCGTTGGTTTTTAAAATTGATTTTAATGCTGCAAGATGGATAGACACAATAGCTGCAGCAGTGGGCTGGAACACTGAGGCTGGCGCTGGACCCGGCACCGTTTGCTTCTGTTATGCGTAAGGTCGCCAGGTGTTGGAGCCGACTCATCGGCGGCTGACACCAGCGCAAGTGTTAGGTGAACCATGTGACAGCACCGATCCGTGGCTGGTTTAGACCCACAATAAACACTCTTCCTTAGGTAAAATCATAAAGAGCGTAGGTTGTTCATGTCAGAGCACGTTAACTACCATAATTCTTCTTTTAATCCCTTTACATCCTTCCAAAGCCTTCTTTCTCTCTGATGGAAAACTGAAAACTTTCTCAACTTTACATTTTATTGGCTACTACTTCCTTTTTAAATTATATTACAAAATTCTTTTACTAAGCAAGTTACACTGACTGTGACAGAGATACTTAGAGTCAGGATTTTTATGCTTTCATTTTAAGATGAATTCTTGATATCCTGGATATCAG
>NW_004444280.1:407247-413352 GCF_000243295.1 Trichechus manatus latirostris | reverse complement strand
GGGCCGCACATGTGGGCCTCTCCCTCCACCTGGCTCACCCACAGAGGGTGCCTGGGGCCTGAGAGCCTGCTTCCCCTTAGCTGCTGGGCTGAAACCAGCACCAAGAAAGGTTCCTCAGGCTGGGTTCCCTTAGAGAAGCAAAACCAGTGAAGTGAATGCATACATACATACATACATACATATATGGAGCCCTGGTGGCATAGTGATTAAGAGCTCAGCTGCTAACCAAGAGGTCCACAGTTGGAATCCACCAGGCACTGCTTGGAAACCCTATGGGACAGTTCTACTCTGTCCTATAGGGTGGCTATGAGTCAGAATTAACTCCATGGCAATGGGTATTTGGGGATATATATACACACACACACATACATGTATTGAGAGAAAGATTTTTCTCAAGGAAGTGGCTCACACAGTTGTAGAGGCTGGCAAGTCCCAAGTCCTTGGGTCAGGCATCAGGCTGGAGTCTTCTGACTCATGTAGTTGCAGGGGCTGACGAACCCAAGAAACATAGGTCAGAAGGCAGACTGCTGGCTCATGACTGAGAAGGCTGACAAATCCAAGATCAACAAATAAGGCTGCAGGCTGCTGGCTCAAGTCCCGAGAACTGGAGGTCAGATGCTGAAGAGCCACATGCAGGATCTAGAGCAAGCAAAAGCCAGCGAGCTTTGCCAGAAAGTCCACATATATGGGATGCAGGCCACACCCCCCAAGGAAACGCCCTCTCAACTGATTGGCTATTCATACCTCATCGTGGAAGTGATTATATCATTATATGACTGCCAAACTTGCATCATACCTGCCAGACCACTGAGAATCATGGCCCAGTCATGTTGACACAAACCTTAGCGGTCACAAAAGGAGACCATAACTTGGAGGAAGCAGACTTTCTTTCTTTTCTTTTTTTTTTTAAATAAAATTTTGTTCCTATTGTTGTTTTTAGATGCCGCCGAGTCAGTTCTGACTCATAGCGACCCTATGCACAACAGAACCAAACACTGCCCAGTCCTGAGCCATCCTTACAATCGTTGTTATGCTTGAGCCCATTGTTGCAGCCACTGTGTCAGTCCTTCTCGTTGAGGGTCTTCTAGGGAATTGAAAATCTCCTATTCTACTCCATTTTATTTATTTTTGGTTTGTGGTTTAGTACTTGAAGTGCTGGCAGTGATTATCCTCTGTATATATCAATTTTCTGTTGGTGATTATGAATGTGATGGAAAACAAGAGCAGCTACACTGGGGCTTCTCCTTCAGTAATGTGCTCGCATGTCCCCTGAGCTTCTTTACAAACTGCAGATCCAGATCCCATAGGTCTGGGCTGGGGCCTGAGATTCTGCATTTCTACAAGCCCCTGGGTCATGAGGCCAGTGTTGCTGGTCCTTGGACCCCATTATGAGAAGCCGGGAACTAAGTCTCTTCAAGCAGTCCTTGTATTCCTGAGAACCTGTGAGAACTGAAAACAATAACAAAGAAATCAAGCTGATTCTATTTTTCCTCTTAAATTTTCAATGGAAGTATCTGAGTGAAATAGAATTTTCCCTTCTTGCATCAGAGTCACTGCTGGGCCTGTCGGGAGTTAGATTGAACTGACACGTCTCTCTTAGATCCCCAGTTGCCACAGGGAGTGCTGAGCTGCCGCCTCCTCCATTTTTTCCCATCTGGTCTTCTCTGCCTCCACCTGATTTCTCCCCATAAGGATTCAGGGTTTTTATTGAGAGGCGGGTTGTAGCATGAATGTCACCATTGTGTTAGGTTGTGCAGTTAGTGTTATTATTCTGAAATTAGTCTGAAGTTAGATCACTGCTCAAGATAACCATAAAATAATGTCCACACACCGTATCCTTCTCTAAGCTATCTAGCACCTTTGAGTCAGCCCTCTCTGAATCGATGGGTTCCAGGTAAGCAGTGTAAGACTGCAACCTAGTTTTGTTTTTGTTTTAACTTTTTAGTTTGAAATAATTTAAGACTAGCAAGAAGATGCAAAACCAGTAGAGTTGTGTGTGCCCTTCTCCCAGCTTTCCCCAGAGATAACATGTTACACAACCATAGTACATTATCAAAACCAGGAAATTTACATTGGTGTACTACAGTCGAACTACAGTTAGTCCCGAACTTACAACGTATTCAAGTTATGATGAACTGCACTTACAACTGTCAGTGTATCTGGAACATGGCATCTTCCTGGGAGGAAGTTACAGGAAAATGCATGCAGGGGATATGGAAAAAGATTGCTAAGTTATGTGAACACGCTCCAGGCATTTGATCAGGATAATATGATGGAAGAGATCGGTGGAAAAATCATCCATATGGCAAGAGCACTGAATTTAGAACTTGCTATCACTGATGTAGAAGAGCTTATAGATCATGAAGAAGGGGAATTGACTGCTCAGAACTTAATGGATTTTGAAGAGAAAAAAATGCTGAAGAAGAAGGAAATAATGAGGGAAGAGGAAGGAGAGAAGTTGTCAAAAAATTTTACAGTGAAAGGATTAGCTGGAGTTTGTTCTAAACTAAATCAGGGACTTCAGTTGCTTGAAAATGTGGACCCAAATGCTGATCGCTTTGCTAAAGTCCATAGGCAGATTATTTTGAAATATACGAAGAAAAAAGAAAAGGACCATACAGACAACTCTCACTAATTTTCTGACTAGAAATACCATCCCCATTCCCAGGGATAATCCAGATGATCCAGAACCTTACAGAAGTGGAGTTATTACCACAACTGACAAAATGCCAACCTCCAACTCTTTTTCATCATTGGAGTAAAGTTTTATGATTTGTGTTTTTTTTATGTATATATTAAAATATATCTGTAAGTTTATATGTAATGTTTCTAACCCCCAAAGACAAATAAAGATCAGATTTATAAAGATACTGATAATAAAAAGCAATAATAATGGAAACTGAAAAAAAAAATGAGGTTTCTGACTTACATCAGAACCACAATGGATTCATCAGAACAGAACCCCATCGTGAGTGGGGTGTTGCCTGCACAGACCTTATTTAGATTTTACCAGTTTTTACAGGCACTCCTTTTTTAGTTCTTTTTTTAATGCACATTATTGTTAGTTGCTGTGTAGTCTATTCTGACTCTGGTGACCCCATGTGTGCAGAGTAGAACTGCTCCCTAGGGTTTTCAAGGCTGTGACCTTTCCGAAGCAAATCGCCATGCCTGTATTTCAAGGTGCCTTTGGGTAGGTTTGAACCTCCAACCTTTCAACTAGTAGTCAAGCGCTTGACCGTTTGCTCCCCCCAGGGATTCATGTTTTGGTGCCTGTTGTTGTTGTTGTTAAGTGCTGTCGAGTCGATTCTGACTCATAGTGACCCCGTGTGACAGAGTGGAACTGCCCCACTGAGTTTCCTAGACTGTAATCTTTATGGGAGCAGATAGCCAGGTCTTTCTCCTGCAGAGCCGATGACTGGGTTCAAACTGTCAGCCTTTCAACTGGTAGTCGAGCACTTAACCACTTGCGCCACCCAAGGACTCCTTTTTGGTGCATGGTACTGTGAAATGCTGTCACATTTGTAGATTCTCATGACCACCACCACAATCTGCCTAATCCCTAAAAGTCAGTGTCCCCAGGATTCTGTCCTGAACCCTATGCAGTTTTCATTCTTCACTCCCTGGCCCTCTCTTCTCTACTGGTGCTTTAACTGTCATTTGCATTTGGATAATTCCCAAATGTATCTCCCTAACCTCTCTCTTGAGCTCCAGAGCTAACTAATGGCCTGCTTCTGGACACCCACTGAATATTTTCTCTGCCTTTTAAACTTCAGTATATCCAAAATTGGGCCTTATTCCTTCATTTTTCAACTAAATATTCTCTGTTTGGGGGAGTAGCACCCTGCTGCCCAAGCCAGAAAATCTGGGAATCATCTTAGCTATACCATCGCTCATATTCCGTCTTCATATAATGAAGACACCTAACAATCATAGAGCAAGGCCCTCCATAATATCTGGCCTGACTGTCATCTGAGCCTCTTCTCTCCAAACTTCCAGCTATTCTGGAACAGACCGTGCATTCCACAACTCTTTGCTTTCAAGATCTATCTCAGATGCCACAAATTCCATGAAGCCTTGACCTATCTCTTTTTTAAATTAATCACACTACTATCACCCCACCACCACCTCTGCCAGCGTCACCACCACCAACACCACCATCACCACCATCACCATCATCACCACCACCATCACCATCATCACCATCATCACCACCATCACCACCATCACCACCACCAACACCATCATCACCACCACCAACACCACCGTCACCATCAACACCACCATCACCATCACCATCATCACCACCATCACCATCATCACCACCATCATCACCATTGCCACACCTACCTCTAGCTACTATATTTCCTCATTATTTCAAAGATAACCTTATGGTTTTCTCCTTATTCCAACTTTCTGGCCACATAGGAATGATATTCTGGATCAGCAATTTCAGTGAATCAATTTTTTGTTCAAATATTTGAGTACCTACTATGTGCAAAGTCCTGACTCCATTTATAGTATTCCACTCAGTTCTCAGTAGAAATTTTGCAGACAGCTGGGTTCTGAAAATATATTAGTTATAAAAGGCCGAAAACCTACATGGAACTTCAGCTGAGTGAGATATCAATTAACATAAGTAAATAATAAGTAAAAACTATTTAAGAGATTACTTAATATGGACAATTCCGAAATTACTGGAAGATCAAGGGGAACAAGTTCAGTAGCTATAGGTACCATGTACCCAGTTGAGTAACACAAGACATTAGAAACACCTTCCCTGGTTTCTTCTCTTTCTCACACATCTTGGATCCAATTCTTAGTAAGTGTTTTTTATCCCCTCCTCCAAAAAAAAATTTTTTTTTTGGCCTTTCCTCCAAAATACTTCCTGAATCGGACTACTTTTTAATCATCTCCATTGCTACCACCCTTGTCAAAGTCCCAATCATCTCTTTTCTAGGAACTACAAAAGCCTCCTAACTGGTCTTCCTGCTTCTGCTCTCTCCCGTCGCTAATCTCTTCTCCACAAAGACTGAACTTTAAAAAAATTGTAAGTTAGATAATATCACTCCCTGCTTAAAACCTCCCAGTGGAAATTGTCATAAAAGTCAAACTTTGTGGGTACCTGCAACTTTGTTTTGTACTACTACCTTTTGCTGCTATTTTCTGGCTACATTGGTCTGCCTTCTTTCCCTTCCCCCGTCTTTCCCTTCCTTCCGTTTTTGTACCCTCAGGCAAAGAGGATTGAGTTTCGTATACTCTTCATTTCATGGCATATTATCATTATGGGTCTGCAGGAGCCTCTTGATTGATGATTGATTGCTTTTATCTCCTACCTCACTCCCATCCCCATTTCCTTAATATATTTTAGTATGCTTAACTTGAACCTCTTTATTTGAACGCATTCTTGCATATTTTATTGTTGTTTAGTGTGCATGTCTTTTACATTTTCATAAATGGCGTTCAACTACTAGACTCATTCTGTTTCCTGCTTTTTCAGTGAGCGCTATGTTTTTATGATCCATCCATGTGACTTCGTGCATATTTAGTGATCTAACTACTACAGGGTACTTCATACTGCATCCGTATTTTTACCTGTCTGTTCTCTACCAGCTGATGTGGTGGTTAAGCACTCAGCTGCTAACCAAGAGGTCAGCAGTTCGAACCCACGCAGCACCTCTGCAAGAGAAAGACCTGGCGATCTGCTTCCATAAAGATTACAGCCTTAGAAACCCTATAGGGCAGTTCTCTGCCACATGGAGTCGCTATGAGTTGGAATCGAAGTGATGTCAACAGGCTTTTTTTTTATTTTTTTAGGGGAGGTTCTCGGGAGGACCAGCTTGCCTCCAGCTGCTGCCACCAGGAACATTTGGCTTTTCTCTGTCCTTCGAGTGGGCCACATTCATGCTGTCCTAGGCCTTCAATCTTCTGCTTCAGGCCTTGGCACATGGCCCTCCTTCTTATCCAGATGTTAGTTCCATGATCATCCTAATCAAATTGGCCTCCTTCCTCTTTCCAGCCTCTATCCAACTACCTTGTGTGTTTTCTTTGGATCAGCTGTCACATGCATATGAGGCAATTGAAAACACCATGGCTTGGGTCAGGCGC
>NW_004444280.1:404514-405823 GCF_000243295.1 Trichechus manatus latirostris | reverse complement strand
ACTATGGCCCTAAGACACCCATCTGAAGTGGAACTGAAGCCATTCTTGTAGACCACCACAGATGGGTCCATAAAATACACAGTAACACCCAAGAGGAACGTGCTTCTCAGAACAATCAACTATACAATTTCAAAAGGGCAACATTTGCCCAAAAAGCAAAGACGAGATGGCAGGAAGGGGTAGAAAATCAGGAAGAAAGGAAACGGAGAAGCTAGGATGGAAATACGGAGAGTGCTGACACATTGTGGGGAATGAAACCAGTGTTATGGAACACTTTATGTACAAAATATCAAATGGGAAACCAATTTGCTCTGTAAACTTTCATCTAATGCACACACACACATACACACAACCTAAATGCACAGAGAAACACCAAAATAAGTAAATATATAAATAAAACACAGGTAATTATCTTTCTGGTATTCTCTGCTTTCAGCCAAGATCCATCTGACATTAGCAATGATATTCCTTGTTCCACGTCCTCTTCTGAATCCAGCTTGGATTTCTGGCAGTTCCCTATTGATGTACTGCTGCAACTGTTTTTTAATTATCTTCAGCAAAATGTTAATTGTAACCTTGAACTAACACAGATTTTGTTTGTTTTTTGTTTTACATTTTCATTAGGTATTCAGGTCAAGAAGATGAATTGTCTTGAAAACTATCATGAGTTTTCCTGTACTCTTCCTCTGAGGAGCTTCTAAGAATTGGACCCATCAGGACAGAAACTGCCGTTCTTCTCTGTTGGTAAACCCAGGTGAGACTGTTTGTGGTTTGTGAGACATTATGTACAGTGAACTGTGGAGTTGCTAAGACAACAAACACTAAGGATCAGCTCCAGATGATATGACTTCCAGAGAAGTGGGGAGGGGTGGCCTGGGGAGAGAATGGACGTCAAGTCCCTACCTTGCCTTCGCTGCTTGTGAGAAGACAGCATCCTCCACCAGCTCCCTTTTTCCCAAAAATTAAGCGAGTCCCTGGCCTGGTTCCTATGTGCTCCTCCACCTGAGTTGACAGCAGGCCCAGACACATGGAGGTTCTCAGGTTTCCAGAGAGCACATGTCAGGTGGCTGACAAAGCCCCCAGCTGGAGGACCAGCGTAGAAGACGGGAGAGTCTGGGCACGGTTCTTTTGAAAGGTAGCTAGACCAGAATAGACCAGTTTTTCTAAATAGTGAAATATTAGTAGTCATGCGAATGATTTTACTGCTTCATCCTGTAATCTCACATCTATGAATAAATGCTGCTGCGGCTGATGATGGTGATGATGTCACCTTTGTACATCTGGGAATCCACATTGCTTATGTTCAGAG
>NW_004444280.1:402909-403921 GCF_000243295.1 Trichechus manatus latirostris | reverse complement strand
CCTTCAGGTATCACTCATATCCCCCAGGGCACCTTGCCTAAAAGTGGCGAAGTCAGGATCTGAACTCAGACCTTCTTCTTCCAAAGCCTGAACATCTGCCATTAGTCAGCATGCCTGATCCTAAGGAATTTAGTCAGAGGGAAACAGACACAAAGGTTAGAGGTGTCATTTTGATTAAATACTGAAAAACCACCAGAGCCTAAAAATGGGAAGACGAGGAAGTAAATTATTATCCCACAACTTAACAGACTTTTATACAGCCATTTCAAATGATAAATAAACAATGAATATACCAAGAAGCACACAAAGTAATGATGGATAAAAAATTAAATGATGTTTAGTGTATATATATACATATAACTGTAATCATTTAAAACTAAGCATATACCAAATTAAAAATTAGAAAAGTTATAACAGTGCAAATTATTGTCTACTAAGGTAAAATGGAGGGATCATATTTTTCTGTAAAGTTATTTAAACTTTAAATGATTTCTCTTTCTTGTTTGAAAGAAAGATTGTCGGTCCTGGGCACACTGATTCTGCTGGCCACAAGCTTTGCAAACACCAGTGAAAGCTGGCAAATCTAAACTCCCATTAATCTGGTAACCAAACAGTTGTCGTTGAGTCAGCCCCAACTCATGGTAACCCCAGGTGTGTCAGAGTAGAACTGTGCTCCATGGGGTTTCAATATTTCAGAAGTACATCACCAGACCTTTCTTCCAAGGTTGGACTTGAACCTCCAACCTATAGATTAGCAGCTGAGTGTGTTACCTTTTGCACCACTCTGTGACTGGTAAACAAACAAACCAACCAACCTGTTGCCGTCAAGTTGATTCCAACTCACAGCAACCCTACTGGACAGAGTAGAACTGCCCCATAGAGCTTCCAAGGAGCTGCTGGTGGATTCCAACTGCTGACCTTTCAGTTAGCAGCCGAGCTCTTAACCACTATGCCACCAGAGCTCCATACATATATATATATTTGAAAAAGACTTACACGTATATATATATAT
>NW_004444280.1:397492-402048 GCF_000243295.1 Trichechus manatus latirostris | reverse complement strand
GCTCATCGTGTTCAGATATCCCAGAACAACTCTTTGGTTCTCAACATTTCAATATGTCAACCATTGTAAAACCAGCAGCAGCTGACCCAGTTTGAAATTAAGAGTGAATGTTACAGAGTGGAGTGGAGGGCATGAAGGTATGTGAGGGAGACTTGGAAACTGTGTGTGGGCTGGGAAGAAGTTAGGGAGCAGGGCAGACCAACTCTGCAGCTGGTGTTTGCTGATTTATGTGGTATCTGTGAAGTAGGAAAAGAGATGAAAGGATGTGATAGGAAGTATGTTAGTGATTATTCTAGGAAGAAGACTATTACTGGTAAGATTAATTATTTGCTTCAAGTATAGGTTTTTACAGAATCATACTCATTAACAACTTTAAAAAATGACAAGATTCGTGAACTGTCTGAAGCTGGTAATTAATTGGAACTATATAGATCTTGATGCCCTGGTAGTGCAGTGGTTAAGTGTTCCGCTGCTAACCAAAAGGTCGACAGTTCGAATTTGTCAGCTGCTCCTTAGAACCCTGTGGAGCAGTTCTACTCTGTCCTGTAGGGTCACTATGAGTCAGAATCGACTCGACAAGCAGCAGGCTTGGTTTATATAGATCTTGCAGTATAAGTGAAAAGAAGTGTGAATTTAGCTATAGAAATGTAATTACATACAAAGGTTGCGGCTGCTTTTGGGAGATTGACGGGGTTTGAAATGCTTCCGATTATTTTTTTTTAAATCTGCTTTTTTATACAATGTGGAACTTTCAGGATATTTCAAATCAAATACTTACATTTTTGAAAGTATAAACCTGTTGCCGTCGAGTCAATTCCTACTCATAGTTACCCTATAGGACAGAGTAGAATTGCCCCATAGGGTTTCCAAGGAGCAGCTGGTGGATTCAAACCGCCAACCTTTTGATTTGCAGCTGTAGCTCTTAACCACTGCGCCACCAGGGCTCCTGTGAAAGTATAGGTCAATGGAAATTTAAAAACTGCTTCATAAACATTCTATTCAAATCTGTTGAATGCTAAGGTCCACTATATTAGACAATGGCTAATGAATAGAAATTATCGAGATGAACCTGGTTCTAATTTATTTTAAAAGTCCTCAGATCTGAAATATGTATCCATAAAAAGCTCCCAGCGAGTTATAAAATGTAGATGTTATTTGGTTGGGGAAAATACAACTAACTATTCAACCAGTCGAAATCTGAGCCCAAAACTCCAGGTATAGATGTTCAGAGATCTACCACTTAGCTCTTTTCTGTTTGTTGCATAGTTAGTTATAGGCTGGAGGACCTCAGAGTTGCCAGGCTGTTTCTGAGGACAGTTAGATGATCTGTCTTAGTCATCTAGTGCTGCTATAACAGAAATACCACAAGTGGATGCCTTTAGCAAGAGAAGTTTATTCGGTCACAGTCCAGTAGCCTATAAGTCCAAATTCAGGGCATCAGCTCCAGGGGAACGCTTTCTCTGTCAGCTCTGGAGGAAGGTCCATGTCATCTATCTTCCTTTGGTCTGGGAGCTTCTCTGCACAGGAACCTCAGGTCCAAAGGACGCGCTCTGCTCCCGGCACTGCTTTCTTGGTGGTATGAATTTCCCATGTGTCTCTGCTCGCTTCTCTCTTTTATATCTCGAAAGAGATTGGCTTAAGACACTATCCAATCTTATATACCTCATCAGTATAACTGCCGCTAATCTATCTTATTAGATCATAGTGATCGAATGTACAACACATAAGGAAATCACATCAGATTACAAAATGGTACACAATTATACAATACTGGGAATCATGACCCAGCCAAGCTGACAGATATTTTTTGGGGATACAATTCAATCCATGACATGATCAAACCTATTATTGCAGTTGAAAGCAATGCCAAGGAGAAACTTGGTGGCAGGTGGGCATTATCTTGGATGAAACCACAGTGTAGGATTTGGTCTTCAGTTTTGTTAGGCTCAGGACAAAACATTACCAGTTCATCTGAAATTGATGAAATTCTGGGGCTGATTTATTCAAACCAAATGACAGAGTAATTAACAGACCTGAAAACCAAGGTATAATTTATAATGAAAGCAAAAACTGGCAGGATAATTTAGTATCTGCCATTTGCTCGGGGCACTCTGTTCTGGAATTCGCCAGAAGACTTGATCATGGGCCAAGCTGAGAGTTAGAATCCAGGAAGAGAGGTGTTGATCAATGATGAGTCTTCTGAAAGCATACAAACCTAAACCCACCGCTAATGATTCCAAGTCAGGAGACACAGTGTGTTGCAGAAGAGTACTGTGTCCATAGGGTTTTCTTGGCTGTCATCTTGATGGAAGCAGATCGCCAGGGCTTTCTTTTGTGTGTGGCTGGGGGGTTCAAACTGCCAACTTTAAGGTTAGTAGTCAAGGGCAAACAATTTGCACCATGAAGTAATAATAGGTTCATGAAGGGAAGCCAATACAAGCATGCTCCATACTTGTCCACATATTGGCTCTCCTTCATGAACTTATTGTTACCTCAGCTAGTTTGTTGTTGTGGTAAAAATATTACATATAATCATCTTCAGGTGTACAACTTAGTGACATCAATTACATTGATAATGTTGTGCAACTATTATCCTTAATGGATGCCAAGTTTCCCATGACCATAAACAAAAACTCACTGCTTCCCAAACAGTGGCTCCCCCTTCTGCCCTCTCAACCATCCCTGGTAACCACTAATAAACTTTGGTTTCTATATATTTGCTTATTCTTGTCGTTTCATATAGGCAAGATCATACAGTATTTGTCCTTTTGTGATTGATTTAACATGGTTTGTAAAGTATATGTTCTACATCCCACTTTGGTGAGCAGTGTCTGGGGTCTTAAAAGCTTGTGAGTGGCCATCTAAGATACATCTATTGATCCCATCCCATCCGGAGCAAAGGAGAATGAGGAAAACCAAAAACACAAGGAAAATATTAGTCCAAAGGACTAGTACCACATGAACCAGAGACTCCAACAACCTGAAACCAGAAGAATGAAGTGGTGCCCAGCTACCACAAACGACTGCTCTGACAGAGATCACAACAGACTCCCAGAGAGAGCCGCGAGAAAAATGTAGAACAGAATTCATATTGATGGAAAAAGACCAGACTTAGTGGTCTGACAGATAGGAGGAACCCCTGAGACTAAGGCCCCCAGACACTCTGCTAACCCAGAATTGAAACCATTTCCCAAGCCAACTTTTCAGACAAAGATTAGACAGGCCTATAAACCCAAAAATAGCACACGTGAGGAATGTGTTTCTTGGTTCAATCAAATATTTGAGACCAAATGGGCAACTCCTGTCCAAAAGGAAGATGAGAAGGCAGAGAGGGACAGGAACTGGATGAATGGACACAGAGAAACTGGGGTGGAAAGGGGAAGCATGCTGTCACATTGTAGGGATTGCAACCAATGTCACAAAATGATATGTGTTTAAATTTTTGAATGAGAAATTCACTTGAGCTGTAAACTTTCACCTAAAGTACAATAAAATTTTAAAAAAAGAAAGAAAAATGCCAATCTACGCAGAAGAGCTTACAGTGTTCCCTGAGTTTGCACAGGTGTGTGAGCTGTAGTTCTTTTACAACCAGGGAAAGCGGAACACAGATAACAAGAGTGTGTGGTTGGTCTGAACCTTTTCTCGATAGCAGCCTGCAACATCCATTGTCAGAGCACTTGCCTTCTCACAGACTAGGAAGAGAGCTTCCTCTGTAAGGACCCATCATTTCTCTGTGCTACCACTTGGGACCATCTAAATTGGACTCCTGGAATTACTTCAGTGAAATGTTTGTTGAATAGGCCTTTGAGCATTCAGTACTGTATTGGATTGCTTGTGTTCAAAGAGTACTCATATTGATAATATGTGTACTCACTTATAAAAATCTACATTAGCAAAAAAAAATCTGCATTAGCTGACACACAGTGATATAAAGTGAAATAAAATCAACTTAGCAGAAATATAGATTGTTATTTATGCATCTGAAGCCAAGGATAATAAATTAATGAGAGATAATTTTTTAAAATATTGTATATGTTGATTAAAAGGCACCCTAAATATGAGCTGATCCTCTGTTTTCATAATGAAAATATATAAAAAAGCCTTTTGGTCAATATGAATTTGTAAATATTTATGGATGTTAATAAAATAGTCAATGTTTACTTGAACTATTTAGTTTGAATTTGGTTATGTAATATTTAAAATTGTATCATAAAAATATGTTAATTTAGAAATAGTTCTTATTCTATGAAATGGTTTTACTCAGATTCTTAGATCTAGATACAAGTTTTTTCAACATCAGAAGAACTGCTTTGTGAGCCATCTAATGGTTTTCCAACTTTAAGTTTTTTGAGATAAAACAGTTTTTAAATTGTTTGAGATAAAACACCTTGGAATTGTCATATGATGTTGTAATTGGGAATTTTATCCCAGCACAAAATAGCTGATTATGAAACAGTAAGGCAATTGCTTCTCATTGTTCTGTAAAACATATGTTTGTAGTCTCCACAATGACTTCTTCAATGCAAATACCTTTTTCAACAACATAAATGGCAGCT
>NW_004444280.1:389571-394993 GCF_000243295.1 Trichechus manatus latirostris | reverse complement strand
CAGGGGAGAGGTAAGGTAACCGTATGAAATGTGCCCAGAGGATTCTGTTCCCTTTAACAAAGGCCTGCCCTCAAGGGAAACTATTTTATCAGAGACTGACTGCGGTAGGTTTTATCAGAACCTAAATCCACTATTCTAGTGGAGATTTCAACACCCCTTTGTCAGTAATTGACAGACCCAGCAGGCAGGAAATCACTAAAAATATAAGTGAACTGAGCAACACCATCAATCAACTGGATCTAATTGACATTTATAGAATACTTGATCCAACCACAGCAGAGTTCTTTGCCATTGAAAAGCACATTCCTTTCAAGTTCACATGGAACGCTCATGAAAATAGTCCGTATTCTGTGCCGTAAAACACACCTTAGCAAGTTTAAAAAAATAGAAAGCAAACAAAGTGTGCTCTCAGACCACAATGGACTTGAACTTAAATAAATAACAGAAAGATAACTGGAAAATCCCAAAATATTTGGAGATTAAACAGCACAATAACACATGGATCAAAGAAGAAATCTCAAGAGAAAGTAAAAAATAAAACGAAAATACAGCTGATTAAATTTTGTGTGATGCTTCAGAAGTAGTACTTAGAGGGAAATCTATAGCATTAAATGCATATATTAGAAAAGAAGAAAGATCTAAAATAAACTAAGCTTCCAATTTAGGAAACTAGAAAAAGAAGAGCAAATTAAATCCAAAAGAAGGAAAGAAATAATAAAAATTAGAGCAGAAATCAATACATTGAAAACAGAGTATCAGTAGAGAAAATCAACAAAACCAAAAGCTGGTTCTTTGAAAATCAGTAAAATTGATAAACCTCTAGCCAGACTAGCCAAGTAACAAAGATAGGAAAGACAAATTACTAATATAAGGTATGAAAGAGGAGCCATCACTACTGAACCTATGGACATTAAAAGGGTAATAAAGGGATATTATAAACAAATATTATGTCACAAATTTGATAACTGGTGAAATAGACCAATTATTTGAAATATATGATCTACCAAAACTCACACAAAGAAAAATAGATAATCTGAATAACTCTATATCTCTTAAAGAAATTGAATCAATGATTAATAACTTTCCAGAGCAGAAAGCATAAGGTGCAGATGGTTTCACTGGTGGATTTTACCAACATTTAAGGAAGAAATGATACCAATTTACTACAAGCGCTTCCAGAAGACAGAAGTAGAGGTAACGCTTCCTAACTCCTTCTGCGAAGTCAGCATTACTCTCATACCAAAACCAGATGAGTACATTACAAGAAAGGAAAAGTACAGACCAGTATTTCTCATGAACATAGATGTAAAAATCCTCAAGAAAAACATTAGCAAATTGTTTTCAACAATATATGAGAAGAATTATAAACAATGGCCAAGTGGGACTTATTCCAGGTATGCAAGTCTGGTTCAACATTTGAAAATTAACTAATGTGATGCATCCCATCAACAGACTAAAGTAGAAAAACCATACCATAAAAATAGATGCGTAAAAAGCATTTGACAAATCCAGCGTCTGTTCGTGACGAACATCTACAAAAAACTTACAACTAACATCCTACTCAATGGTGAGAAAGTAAATGTTTTCCTTCTAAGATAGGGAACAAGGGAAGAATGTTCCTCTAACCACTCCTATTCTGCCTCTTACTGGAAGTCCTAGCTAACACGACAAGACAAGAAAATATAACAAAAGGCATACAGATTGAGAAGAAAGAAACAAAAAACTGTCTTTGTTCACAATGGCATGATTGTCTATGTAGAAAACCCAAAAGAATCAACAAAAAAATTTCTGTAACAAGTGATTATAGCAAAGTTACAGGGTACAAGATTAGTATACAAAAATCAATTGCTTTCCTATATACCAGCAATGAACACTTGGGAGTTTGAAATTAAAAACACAGCACCGTTTACATTAGCACTAAAAAGAGAGAATGGAAAAATAAATATTAGGTATAAATCAATAAAAGGAAGTACAAGATCTATATGAGGAAAACCACAAAACTCTGATGAAAGAAACCAAAGCAGAGCTAAATAAATGGAGAGAGATTCCGTGTTCATGGATAAGAGGTTTCAGTATTGCTAAGATGTTATTTCTTGCCAAAGTGATCTATAGATTCAATGCAGTCCCAGGCAAAATCTCAGCAAGTTATTTTGTGAATATCAAAATGTGATTCTCAAGTTTATATAGAAAGGCAAAAGACCCAGAATTGCCAACACATTATTGAAGAAGAAAAAAGTCAGAGAACTGACATTATCCAACATCAAGATTTACTATAAAGCTACAGTAATGAAGACAGTGTGGCAGTGGCAAAAGAATAGACAGCTATATCAATGGAACAGAATAGAGATCCCAGAAATAGACCCACCCAAATATAGTCAACTGGTCTTTGACAAAGAAGCAAAGGCAATTCAATGGAGAAAGGATAGTCTTTTCAACAAATGGTGCTGGAACAACTGGACAGCCACATGCACAAAAAAACAAATCTAGAGATAGACCTTACACCTTTCATATAAATTAACTCAAAATAGATCATAGACGTAAATGTAAAATGCAAAACTATAAAACTTTTAGAAGATTACAGAAGAAAATCTACGTGACCTTAGGTTTGGCAATGACTTTTTAGACACCACCAAAAGTACAACCCATGAAAGAAAAAATTGATAAGTTGAACTTTAGTAAAATAAAAAAACTTCTCTGAGAAAGACACTGTTAAGGGAATGAAAAGATAATCTACAGACTGGGAGAAAATATTTGAAAAACACATATTTGAGAAAGGATTTGTTTCCAGCATATGCAAAGAACCCTTAAAACACAGCAATAAGAAAATAGTCAACTCAATTAAAAAGTGGGCAACAGATATGAACAGACACCTCACCAAAGAAGGTATACAGATGGCAAATAAACAGATGAAAAGATGCTTAGCATCATGTCATTAGTGAACTGCAGATTAAAACAATGAGATGCCACATTAGAATGGCTAAAATCCACAACACTGACACCACCAGATGCTGGTCAGGATGTGGGACAACAGGAACTCTCACTCGTTGCTGGTGGGGATGCAAAATGGTTCAACCACTTTGGAAGACAGCTTGGCAGTTTCTTACAAAGCTAAGCATAGCCTTACCGTACAATGCAGCAATCATTCTAGGTTTTTATACAAATGAGTTGAGAATTATGTCCGCAGAAAACCTGCACATGATGTTTGTTGTTGTTAGGTGCCATTGAGTCATTTCCGACTCTTGGCGCCCCTGTGTACAACAGAAACAAACACTGCCCAGTCCTGCGCCATCTTCACGATTGTTGTTATGCTTGAGCCCATTGTTGCAGCCACTGTGTCAGTCCATCTCATTGACAGTCTTCCTCTTTTTCGCTGACCCTCTACTTTACCAAGCATGATGTCCTTCTCCAGGGACTGATCCCTCCTGATAACATGTCCAAAGTATGTGAGATGCACTCTTGCCATCCTTGCTTCTAAGGAGCACTCTGGCTGTACTTCTTCCAAGACAGATTTGTTTGTTCTTCTGGCAGTCCATGGTGTGTTCAGTATTCTTTGCCACCCCATAATTCAAAGCCATCATTTCTTCTTCGGTCTTCCTTATTCATTGTCCAGCTTTCACATGCGTATGAGGTGATTGATAAACTTTGATCTCTGTACACTTGCCTATCCTAGATATTTCATATAAGTTTATCACTGGTCACTGGGGGCAAGTGGGACAGAGAGGAAAAGGGGAGTCACTGCTTAGGTGACACTGAGCTATTAAAGATGATGGGAAAATTTGGAAAATTTGATGTTGAGCAACATGATAAACATAACTAATGTCACTGAATTGTACATGCGAAGAATGTTGAAATGGCAGATGATTTGTTACATATATATGTGCCACACACAAAAAAACTGTATAGCTTTATATAGTTCTGACTCCCAGCCTAAAGATAGCCCATGAATCTAAACTCTAATGTGCATACAGCTTAACAGTAGAAGCAGTCTGAGCGTGTGTTAGAAACTAGCAATCATTATTTCACTTTCCTTCTAAATGGTTTTAAAAACTGAACGTATATAGACACATAGACACCCCAGCAAGAATAAATATCAGGTTAGTTTTTAAAATCAGATATAAATATGAAAATGAAAGCATTTGGTAACATCTATTATTTTGGGAAATAATAATTTATAAATCATATATCAAGCTTATTATGTTAAGGTATTAAGTTATGCAAACTTTTTAGTCCTACAAATAAGTTAAACAGATTAGAGATAGTACTAGGGACCAAATTTGGGGGCATTTTAGAAGCATATCTAGAAAGCCATTTGGGAAATTAAAGATTTGAGGGGTTGTATGCATATTTCTGTTCCGAACAACAGTTAGTGTTTAATCAGAGCAACAACAACAAAACCCTATTTACCCTACATCTAGAAGATAATGAATTTTTATTCTTAAATTACATTTTTTTCCCTAAAGACAACACAGTGTCCAATTTTTCCTCAGAGGAACACAACACTGTTCAGAGAAAAATAGCTGTACAATTAATTTTATTTTTACACAATTCAGAACACTATCCCTCCTCAAAAGTGCAGCGTTTCAAAGAGGAAAAATGAGAGAGGGGTGATATATGGCTTGTAGGGAAGACGTGATGAAGGAAAGTCTTCCTGATTAATTGTTTAAATCAAAATTTAAATGAAAATGTTTGAATCAGTTCTACCCTGAAACACCCTTGGAATGTATTGCTACAGGTTATTAATTTACCCAAATGGATTAGAATTTGCATTTTACTTATCACACAGAAGTCATTACTGTTGTTGAACTGACAAATGGTTAACCTTTGACAGATTACAAGTCATTCACACTAGAGGGAGGGTACGAGCGTGAATCCCTGTCTGTTTGTGAGGACGCGCCCAGCTCTGTCCTTTCAGCTTCAGAAGGTCCCGCTGTATCTATCCCAGGTGGGGTTCAATTCTTACAGAGTGTTTCTCCCCAACTATTGCTTTAGGGTTGGTTTGAAATCAATAGAAACTTTAATCAGGATTTCAGAAGTTCCCATATTGGATATTCCTCTTGGCTTACCAACAAAACACATTTCTACTTTGTTTTTTCAATATTTATTCAGCAAAAGGATCAAAGGCGAACTTTCTACAAAACAAAGACAATTCAAACACAGTTCAATATCTGCTTCCAGGGGGTAAAATATTGACTGGGAATTCAAAGTAAGCAAACAGAAACAGAAAATATCTATTATTTTAATCACCTCAGATGTTACTCAGAGTATTCCCTTATTCCAAACCTGATTTATAAAGTACGCATTACTTCATCATTATTTCCTAAATCATTGTTTGAAGCAATGATTTAGGAAATAATATTGGAGTTATTATTCCCTGTCCTTGAGCATAGAGAATGTGACCCAGCTGGAGCTGGGCTCACAAGGG
>NW_004444280.1:384386-387571 GCF_000243295.1 Trichechus manatus latirostris | reverse complement strand
GCAGCAGAACTGTGAGCACACTGTTGCGTAAATGTACTTCTTACTTTCCGAAAGCAGGCAAGCGGCTCGTTGTATTCCTGTAACATTCAACCCTACAAATAGCGTGTCCCTTCAAGTATGGGCTGACTTGGGTGCTCGTGAAGCCTTGGCTAAGAGATGAGGGTTTCACAGGCACTACACTTGGCTGCTAACTGAAAGGTCAGCGGTTTGAATCCATCCAGAGGCTCCGTGGGGGAAAAGACCTGGCAATGTGCTCCTGTAAAGATTACAGCCCAGGAAGCCCTATGGGGCAGTTTTGCTCTGTCACATGGGGTCGCTGTGAGTCGGAATCTACTCACAAAAAAACGACACACAACAACAACGACAGCACTTCATACTAGAGTATGAATTTGGTGGTCACAGAAGAGTCAACATAAAACTTCCGTGCCGACAGAAATGAAACTTAAGCTGTAATTTACACGAACTATTATATAAACCAGGATTCAGCAGATATAAGTAAAGAGTTATATCTACAAAATTCAGTGATGAAAGTTGGGTTAATTTCACAAGAATCCAATTTGATCTTTCAGCTGTTCTGATTTTTCTTCGAACTGTTGCCTGACCCAGGAAAAGACTGATCATTTCTATTTTTTAGAAAATTTTTGTTGTGGTGAAATATATATATTGCTGTTGTTGTGTGCCATCGAGTCGGTTCTGACTCATGGCGACCCTGTATAACAAATACACGTGACAGAACGTTTTCCATCTTAACCATTCTTAGTGTACAGTTCAGTGACGTAAGTCATAGCCACCATGTTGTGCTACCATCACCACTATCCATTTCCAAAATTTCACTTCAGACCCTTGGCTCCCTTCAGTAATAGCTCCCTGTTCCCTCCTTTAGACAAATAAACTTTGTCTCTATTCACTTGTCTGTTGTAGGTGCCTCACGTAAGTGGGATCGCACGGTGTTTGTCCTTGGTGTCTGGCTGATTTCACTCAGCATCACGTTTTCAGGGGTCTTCCACGATGTAGCGTGGGTCAGAATAATGCCCCATTGTGTGTACATACCACACTTTGTTTATCCGGTCATCTGTTGATGGACACTTCAGAGCATTTCTTTTTAACAAGGGAAGTATAATTCCTGGATAAACTTTCCCCTGGCTCATTTATAAACGAGCCTTCTTTATGAGTTGCGTGGTGAAGTCGTTTTCTTCATTGCTGTCTTTATTTACTGGCGCACTTGATGGCGAGTTGTGAGAGCTACTCAGGAGGAAGCTAGTCCAGGCGAACACGCTCACCTGCAGACGCAGCAGCAGACCAGACCATGTGCCGTGACTGCTCTCAGCCGCCAGTGTTGTCCTGATCCTGCTGGCTTTACCTGCGCCCACTACAGATCCTGGGAAACGGGGATGGTTAAAGGAATGCCCCCAGCTTTGTGTTCAGGAGAATGGCTCACTGCAAAGAATCACCCTTCCCATGTGACTTGGATAAGGCTCATAGACGCCCGTTGTTTACCGAGGACAAGGCTGGACACAGCCCCTCCAAATTCCCATTCCTTGCCTCATAAGTGAGTCACTGAACTGCTTGTCCTCACTGGTCAATCAGACACGAAAGTGCTTGTTCATCAGACTTTGGTGAAGCTTCTCTCCTTCCCTGAAGTCCCTGAACTTTGCCCCCAACCCCCAGCCTGAGCTAACATACCACTTGTGATATGTGCTTATAATGTAGGGATTCCGAATCACATACGTGTGAAATGCGGAATGTGTGACTGGAACACTAAGCCAAGCTGTAAAGTACCTAAAACCAACATGCAGCTTGTCTGTGGTGCGCAGCTCCTACTGTCGGGGTCAGCTCCCTTGCTGCAGGCAGCTGCCAGGCTACGCGCCGGCGTGGACTTGGTGCAGCTACTGGACATGGGGAATGCGCCCTCAGTTATGAGCTAAGACGGGGATTACCCTGACACAATGTGAGCCAGCACCCCTGATAGGACCTTAAACCATAAAAACCCCGCTTTCCTCTTCTCTGGGAGCTGCTCCCAGGCAGAAGGACACTGCGTCAGTCAATCTCTGACCCTCTGAAAGCCAGCACTCGGCCCAAGGCCCCACCACGGATGCTGCCTGCCATCGACCTCAGACCCCAGCCATGGGGGACCAGAGACCGCTTGTCAAAGGTAAACGCCTGAAGGCTGAAGATTCGGGCTTTAAATAATGGGCTAACTTTACCCTCCCCTGATTCTCCAGGCCCACGGGAGTGTTTTGGGTCTTACTCGTGTGCTGTGAGATTCTGCATGGCAAACTCAAGCATGGCTCTGCTTAATTAAAATAAAATCCCCACGAGACACACCTCTCTTTAAAGGATCCTTCTGGAGAACAGGCTGACCTCCGCCTAAAACTTTCTGATTTACTATTTGATGAAGTCACCTTCTCACCCTACTTCTCCACACCTGGGTTTTTTCTAGCCTTATTTACTCTCAGTCTCTATAAAAGAAAAAAAAAAAATCACCTTTTCCCTAGCTTGTGAGACGTTTACTGATCTTATGCTGTATGACGGTAGGCTTGTCTCCCGATTGTAACAGCCCCTCTTCTCTCTGAATAAAGCCTCTTCCTGATAACATCGGATTTGGTTGACACTATCCTGAATTCACCAATATGATAGCCCTAGCTACATGTGACTACTTAAATAAAAAATTCAGTTCTTCAACGGCGCTAGCTACACTTCTGTATTAACCCTCCTCCACTAATGTCTGCTTGCCCAGACAAGAAGCTCCCTCAGTTTCCCCTTTAGTAAACGCTACAGAGCTTAAGGCTTGACTTTCAGATACAGCTGACGTGGTTTCTTAGTGATGCTCTAACAGAAATGCCACAAGTGGGTGGTTTTAACGCACAAATTTATTGTCTGACAGTTCTGCAGGCTAGAAGTCTCAATTCAGGGAGCTGACCCTCTTCTCAGCTTCTCTGGCGCTGCTTGGCCATCTCCACACGGCGCCTGTCCTCTCTCATCTTGCTGGCTTTTGTGCCTCATCTGCTTTTTTATATTTCAGAAAGTGGTTGGTTTAAAACACGCCCTACACTGCCATGGCCTCATTAACATAACAAAGAAAACCCTATTCCCAGATGGGATCACATCCACAGCTGTAGGAGTGAGGATTTACAGCGCATGATTTTGGGGATACAATTCAATCCATAACACTGACCCTAAGTCCC
>NW_004444280.1:383197-384088 GCF_000243295.1 Trichechus manatus latirostris | reverse complement strand
GCATTTAAAAAATTTAAACAAAAATGTAATGATACACTCTTGTACTTTGTCTCAAAATAGATTATGAACATTTCTGTATGTCATTTTTTTCTCTAATCTTATTTTATACAGCTGTATAATAGTCATTCATTAATTGTCACCACAGACTACTGTTGCTATTGTAGCTAGGTGCCATCAAGTTGATTCCGATTCATAGCGACCCGAAGTGACAGAGTAGAACGGCCCCACAGGGGTTTCTAGGCAGTAATCTTTATGGAAGCAGACCACCACATCTTGGTCCTGCAGAGCGGCTGGTGGGTTCCAACCGCCAGCCTTTCAGTTAGCAGCCCAGCGCTTTAACCACTGTACCACCAGGGCTCCTAGTATGGTAAAGATTATATCCTAGAAATCCCTATGGGGCAGTTCTGCTCCGTCACATGGGGTCACTATGAGTCGAAATTGACTCGCTGGCACCCAACAACAACTGGATTCCAATGAGAGGATATGAAATAATCTGAGGGTCCCATCTGGTTAGCAGGTATTTTACTTTTTTGAAGGCATTTTTCAGACTAGAGACTCTAGGGGACACCTTTGTGGTCTCCCTTTTCTGGTCCTGACCACGGAGTGGGGAGCACCCAACTTCAAAGGTTTGCCTCTGCAGAGGCCCGGTGCTGCTCCGTCCTGCTGGAGCTGTGACCCCAGAGCTGTCTCTAAAGAAGCCCAGTGCTGCCCCTCTTGCTGGAGCTGTGACCCCAGAGCTGTCTCTACAGAAGCCCGGTGCTTGCTCTCCTGCTGGAGCTGTGACCTCAGAGCTGTCTCTGCAGAAGCCCAGTGCTGCCCCTCCTGCTGGTGCTGTGACCCCAGAGCTGTCTCTACAGAAGCCTAGTGCTGCCCCTCCTGCTGGAGCTCCTA
>NW_004444280.1:380806-382645 GCF_000243295.1 Trichechus manatus latirostris | reverse complement strand
CCTACCCCAGAGCTGTCTACAGAAGCCAAGTGCTGCCCCTCCTCCTGGAGCTCCTACCCCAGAGCTGTGTCTACAGAAGCCCGGTGCTTGCTCTCCTGCTGGAGCTGTGACCCCAGAGCTGTCTCTGCAGAAGCCCAGTGCTGCCTCTCCTGCTTGAGCTCCTACCCCACAGCTGTCTGTACAGAAGCTCGGTGCTGCCCCTCCTGCTGGAGCTGTGACCCCAGAGCTGTCTCTACAGAAGCCTGGTGCTGCCCCTCCTGCTGGAGCTGCCCTTCCTGCTGGAGCTCCGACCCCAGAAGAGAGGATCCAAACGAGGGGCCCCAGAACAAACACCGTGTTGGCTCCTTTGTTTAGAGGAGAGGCAAAGGCGGTGAGGTGTAGGTGATTTTTTCCCAGACAGTCAGGTCAAAAAGGGATGTCACAGAAGGTCAGGTTGCATGAAACAAAGCAAATCTTGTTTCTTGCAGTGTGACCCCGATCTTTGGAACAACTTGCTCCCAACTCCCTAGGGGGTTAACCACTGAGGCCTCAGTGTCCCCAGAAATCACAACAGTGTCACCAGGTTGGGGAGGGCTCCGGGGAAGACGTCCAAAAGCAGTGCGAGGCAACAGATAGAACCACCTGGCAGAGCAGAGCCTTCAGGTCCCCCTCAGCATCCTAGTCAAAGGCACAGAAATTCAGAGGTGCCAGGGGATTGCTGTTTCCAGCCAACAAGAGCCCATGATAAGCATACCCACAGCTCTCGAGTCAATTCTGACTCCTAGCAACCCTATAGGACAGAGTAGAACTGCCCCGCAAGATTTCCAAGACTGTAAATCTTTACGGAAGCAGACTGCCACATCTTTCTCCATGGAGGGGCTGGTGGGTTCGAACTGCCCACCTTGTGATTAGCAGCTGAGTGCTTAACCACTGCGCCACCAGGGCTCCTTGGCAAGCATAGCGAGATTAATTTCGCATTCAACAAGGTCATTTTCTGTGCTCCTCCTGCATCCAGCACAGGTTCCCGAGATGCTTTCCGACTTCCTCCTCACAGCTGAGTCACCCAAACGGCTCTCCTCCGCGCTTTTTGTAGGATACCTGTATTTTCCCGTGGAAACAATGCACACCCACCTCACTGGGTGAAAACAAAGAACACTTAATTAGAGATGTTTTGGGGTAAGATTAACAATCATTTCCATTCAGAATAAGACTGCGATAATAGTTCCTTAACCATTTGGATGGCCTTTGGGAAAGCGTTAGAGATTTAGGGATGGGTGTTTTGAATTTTAAGGAACCTTGGTGGCGCAGTGGTTAAGAGTTCAGGCTGCTAACCAAAAGGTCAGCAGTTGGAATCCACCAGCCACTCCTTGGAAGCTCTAGGGGGCAGTTCTACTCTGTCCTGTAGGGTTGCTATGAGTCAGAATCGACTCCACGGCAACAGGTTTGGTTTGGTGGCACAGTGGTTAAATGCTCAGCTGCTAACCTACAGGTCGTGGGTTCAAACCCACCAGCCACTCCAAGGAAGAAAGATGCACCAATCTGCTTCCGTGAAGATCACAGCCTTGGAAATCCAATAAGGCAGTTCTGCTGACCTACAGGGTCACCATGAATTGGAATCCACCCAACAGTTGTTTGTTTTTTCACGTTTTGCATTTTAAAAACAAAACACTCTTGGTCTTAAAACAGTAGTAAGAGATTTATGTATAACATATTTAACATATATATGTATATATAACATATAAATCTGTTAGTTTCAAGCGCTCTGTAGTTTGAACCCACCAGCTGCTCCTGGCAATCTGCTTTGTAAAGATTACAGCCTAGGGAACTATGGAGCAGGTCTCCTGTGTCACATGGGGTCGC
>NW_004444280.1:358603-379798 GCF_000243295.1 Trichechus manatus latirostris | reverse complement strand
GGCCACCGGGTCGATGACCACCTGGGCGCCCGCCGCCTCGGCCCGGCCTCAGTGCGCTCGGCAGGTGTGTGAGAGAGCCAGCGCCGAGCAGAGCGGGCCCCTGGGTTCCAAGCGGGTCTGGGGCCTCTGTCTGCTGGGAGGGGCCGCGGGAGGAGACACCTTCCTGCTCAAGGGTCCCGGATCTTTTGTCTGGGGCGGGGGAGACGAGCATCAGAGCAGGGACAGAGTGCTGGCTTGTAGGTTTAGACCCCCGATCAGTTGGAGCCCAGCATCCTGGCCTGAAGGGTTGTCGCTCTCCTCCCAATCTTCAACCTTGGAAGAAAACCCCAGAAGTGAAGTCACCGTTCTGGTCTGAAGCAGCTTCGATCTCTTGCGCGGTCGCTCGCGCCCTTTCAGCCCTAATGTTGGTGGGTGCCGTCGAGCGGATTCCGACTCCTAGCGACCCTACAGGGCAAAGCACAACTGCCTCAAGGGTTTTCTAGGCTGTAATATTTAGGGGAGCAGATTCCAATACAGTGTCTGGGAAAATCGCGTCCTGGTGCTGCACCCGGGCAGCCCGGGTCGAGGCGCTTAGCTAACCCGCGTGTCTGCCCCTCCTTCCCCGTCGCAGCACCCGGTGGAGACGGAGGCCATGCGGCGAAGCGGACCCAAGAGCGGCGTTGTTCTGGCCCCGGTGGCTGGGGTCCATGATGCCTGTCAGATGATCAGCAGAGCCCAGCTGGGCCAGGAGCCCCCCCGGAGGACCGTGCTGGGGGTGCTCACCGAGAACGGGCAGTACAGGAGGGCCTGCGGCCAGGTAAGGAGGACTCCGAGGGCCCGGCGCGCTGCTTGCTGAGGGCGGCTCTCCTGCGATGTAGGAGGGGCTTCATGGTCGCCCTTTACTCACAAACTCCCCTGAGTGTTCCAACACTGGAATCTGGACTCTAAGGAAATTGATTTTTTAAGAGCATCTTGATGGATCCCCTTTTCAGCTAGAAATAGTGAATAATTTATTTTTCCCAGTATCAAGGAAATAAGTCCAGAAACTGGATTAAGAATATGTAAACTTATTTGGGTGCTAAGCTAAAAGGAGGAGCTTGGTGGTGCAATGGTTAAGAGCTTTGCTGCTAACTGATGGGTGGCGGTTAGAACCCACCCACCAGCTCTGTGGGAAAAAGACCTGGCTGTCTGGTGATCTGCTCTTGTGTACAGCCTAGAAAATCCTGTAGGGCAGTTGTGTTCTGTCCTGTAGGGTCCTTGTGGGTCAGAACTGACTCCATGGCACCCAACAACAGGCTAAAAGGAAGCATGAATGCCCGATGTTGTTGTTAGGTGCCATGGAGTGGATTCCGACTTACGGTGACCCATGTGACAGAGCAGAACTTCCCCGTGGGGTTTTCTAGGCTGTGATCTTTACTGGAGCAGATCATCAGGTCTTTCTCCCGAGAAGCCACTGAGTGGGTTTGAACCGCCAACCTTTGGGACAGCAGCTTAGCTACTTCACGGTTGCACACTGGGGGTTATCCAGGTCTGAGTCGTGGTCAGACTGATGTAAGCATGGCTTGAGCAGTCCCACACAGCCTGTGTTATGTTTACCGGGATAGTGTTAGACAGGCCTTCAAACTGTTTTGTTCTGGTTTGAACTCCTGCTGAGAATCTGCATTTTCACTCTGGATAAACTGAATCGGAATCTACATTTTAACAAGATTCTTATGTATAACTTCCTGGGAACTTGTTAGAAGCCTTGGAATCAGGATCAAATCAGGCTTGACTAGATCACTTCAGAAAAGGTGCTTGGAAAGCAGGCATCTCATCAACACTGGGCAAACAGGCACTGGGCCCTCTGAGACTAGTTGTACGTGCTCAGTTGATTAGAGGTGCCTCCCTTAACAGATTGGAGACAGATTCAGACACTTAAACGCAAATGTGGAGTTTGAATCCCTAGGAATGGACTTTGAGATAGAAAAAAGCTTTCCCAAGCCTGCTATGAGCTAAGCCCTTTCACGATGATGCCTTAAACCTGCGTTGCCATCTCTAATGGACCGAGGCTCGCAGTGGTCCAGTGAAGCAGGTGGGCCAGGCGCCCTCCCGTTTTTGTTGTTTGGTGTTGTTAGTTGCTGTTGACTCAGCGCTGACTCATAGTGACCTTACGTGTAAATCACAACGCTGCCCAGTCGTGCGCCATCTTCAGGATTGTTGTTGCTGTGCTTGAGTCTGTTGTTTGGCTATCGTGTCAATCTCATTTTATAGATGAGAAAACTTGAGAGGTTTAAGAAAGGCCAGAACAAACAAAACGAAGTTTTGGTGGAGGCTGGTTTGGAAGCCTGCCTACTGACTCTTCAGCCGCCTGCTTTCTGGGGGTGTTTGGGAGGAGGGGGGAAGGGGGTATAACCAGAGTGACCTGGTCAAAGCCTTTGGAGAAGACAAAAGTGGTTATAGCAAACTTAATTTACGTAGTGGTATTGATTGCTTTAAACTTAAAGTCTAAGACCTGGTTCTTAGGAATTGGCAGTGATTCCTTTGCTGATCGGTCTCACATTAAATTCATAACCCTTAACCTTTTATGTGTACTCCATTCCTCCACAACTTTCTTAGAAATTTATTTCATATCTTCTTTCTCTTTTTAAAAAATTATTATTTTTGTTGTTGATCATATACACAGCAGAACATACACCAATTCAACAGTTTCTATGTGCAGAATTCAGTGACACTGATTACATTCTTCAGGTGTGCAACTATTCTCGCCCCCTGTTCCTAATTGTTCCTCCCCCATTAACATAAACGCACTGGCCCCTAAACTTCCTGTCTAATCCTTCGAGTTGCTGTTGCCAATCTCATCCCATATTCAAACCAAACCCGTTGCCATGAGTCAACGGTGACTCGTAGCGACCCTGTAGGAGAGAGTGGAGCTGCAGCATCTTTACAGGAGCAGATCACCAGGTCTGTCTCCTGTGGAGCCACCTGGTGGGTTAATAGTCAAGCCCTGAACCGTTGAGCCGTCAGGGCTCCTCTTTAATCTCCTAGTTCCTCCTAATTTCTCCAGCCTGTAAAAGCTAGGTGCCCCAGGGCTTCGTCTTTGGTCTTCTGAATTTGAGTTCACTCCCTAGTGGTCTGAGTTAAATACCATCTGGTGGGTGTTGGGAAGGCACTGGTGATTCAGTGGTAGAGTTCTCGCCTCCCACAGCCTCCCATGCAGAAGACCTGGGTTCCTCTCCTGGCCAACGCACTTCAAATGCAGCCACCACCTGGCTGTGAGTGGAGGCTTGTTTGTTGCTATGATGCTGAACAGGCTTCAGTGGAGCTTCCAGACTAAGAGACTAGGAAGAAAGGCCTGGTGATCTGCCTCCAAAAATCAGCCAGTGAAAACCCTGTGGATCACAACAGTCTGATCATGGGTGGTGCAGGACTGGGCTGCATTTCTACCTGATGTCAGCTAACAACAGCAGCATCTGTTGATGGCTCTCAAATTTTGATCTCTGGTGCAGACCTCCCAGCTGTATCACAAACTCACATACTCAGCAGGCTACATGACATCTCCACTTCGTTCATGGAATAGACGTCTCAAACCTGTGTAAAACCAACCACCTGTTCTCTTCCCTGCCCTCAGCCTGCTCTTCCCAGAGTCTTCCTCATCTCAATCAATGGAGTATTCATCCTTCCTGTTGTTTAGCCCCAAAGCCTTGGTCATCCTTGGCTGTTTTTCCCCTACCCACATCTAACCTGCTGAGAAAATCCTGTTGGCTCTGCCTTTCAGAGTGCCCAGAACCTCTTTACTGCTCACTGTTCTTGTTACCATTCTGCTCCAAACCCTGTTATAGCTCCCCTGGGATTTGAAAGTTCATCACTGGCCGTCTTCTCCAATTTGCTGTCTTTACCTACACACAGCGTGAGTGATCCTTTTCAGACATACGTCAGATCACACCACTCCTCCGCCTAAAGCCTCCAGAGGCTGCCCAGCTCCAGTGCAAGGCCTTGGCGCCCTACAGAAAGGTCTCTCTTTTCTTTCTGGCCTTTCTGTCCCTCTGCTCCATCCACATGGCCTCCTTGTGTGTCCCTAAGACAGCCGGCACGCTCCAGCCCCGGGGCCTTTGCCCATGCTGTTCCCTCTGTCCTGGGTGCTCCCTCCCCGTCCCCATGTCTGCCTCGCTTACTCTCTCGCTGCCTTCAGATCGTTGCCCACCCTCTCATCTGCAGTGGGCCTTGCCTGGCCGCCTCGTCTAAAATGGCAACGACCCTCCTTCCCTGCACCGTTTTCCTCCGTAGCGCTTGTCACCCTCTGACGTAGTCTGTCTTTTCTTGTCCGTCTCTGCCAACTAAAACAGAAATTGCATGAGGACAGTTATTGTTGAACGTTTGGTTCCTGTTCAATTCTGGGCACCTGGAACAGCATCCAGCACACAGTAGGTGCGTGGTAATTATTTGTTTAACGACTGTGTGTCCCAACCTATGTACATGTATAGATACGCCAAAAATTAAACTTGGTGGCAACATGGAGACCTGGTTAGAGTGACTTGCAGTTTATATGCCCTGTTTTTTTCCAGTATCACCATAAAGAGTGTTTTCTCACCAGACATGAGCCACGTGTATTTAGCTTGTCACGTGGAAACGTACTAACTGTCAAGTGTTGTTGGGTGCAGTCGAGTCAGTTTTCAACCCATAGTGACCCCAGATGACAATCAAACTACTCCACAGGGTTTTCTAGGCTGTAACCGTTACAGGAGCAGATCGCCAGATCTTTTCCTGCGGAGCAGCTGAGTGGGTTCAAACCACCAACCTTTCGGTTAGCAGCTGAGTACTCAACCATTGAGCCACCAGGGCTCCTCAGGTGCTGGTGTAGCTACACGGATTTAGGACTCACCTCCCAGCCCACTGGTTTGAGTCACACAGGTCCACTTTGCCCATCTGGTGTTTGGGGTGGCCTCTAACAAAAAGCTCAACCCTGTTCTAGGGGATCACAGCAATCGGGTGTTTCTCTGGATCGGAAAATGCCGTCCCTCCAGCTGGGAAAAAGGCGCCGTCTGACTGCGGGGTCCGTGTGCCGTCCATGCAAGGATTCGATATCTACATGGATGAGCCTGGACAGGGAGACAGAGAGAGCTCTTCAGGGAGAGAGGAAATGGTGTTTGAGGAGGTGTACGGGGTAGACACCAGCGCTCCCAAGTCGGATCTCCACTTCCTGCTGGATTTCAGCACAGGTAATTCAACTCCAACAGCCGACGGGGCCTGGTAGTGTTCAATAGCGTGTAACTAGCCACACACGGAGCAATGACCATGGGAGCAGCTGCCTGTTGGAGGGCAGTGGTGGAATGGTGTTTTACGAGACTTATCTGGCCGTGCCGAATCCCTGTGGAGGGCAGTGGTGGAACGGTGTTTTACGAGACTTATCTGGCCATGTTGAATCCCTGCAGCTTCCCCAATGCTGGTCGATTCCTCTCTCCATTCTCAGTCTGAAGATGTGTCCGATTTTGGTTCCGACGTGATAAATGTGACTGAGTATGCTGAAGAAATTCATCAATATCTCAGAGAAGCTGAAGTGAGTTGTCCCAACTTTGACTTCAATTTGCAGCACCCCCACACACTTAATATTGTTGTTGTTGGGTGCTGTCAAGTCGATTCCGACTCACAGCGACCCCATGTGACAGAGTAGAACTGCCCCGTAGGGTTTTCTAGGCTGTAATCTGTACGGGAACAGATCACCAGGTCTTTCTTCCATGAAGCTGCTGGGTGGGTTCAAACTGCCGACCTTCTGGTTAGCAGCAGAATGCGTAAGTGTTACACTTACCAGTACTCCTTATACGTTCTTGGCCACAACCACCAGAGAATCTAAACATAAAAATATGAACAGTAGCAGTCGCGATGGTGAGGAGCATTCACTTGGACTAGGTCTGTGCGACTCGGAGGCTTCACGTTTTAAGTATTTCATGCTTAGCAATAACTCATATCGCCATTCTCCTCCCCTTAAGTCATTTGTAACCTGATTTCATTGTTGTTTTTAGCTACTGTCAAGTCAGCCCTAACTCACAGCGATCCCTGCGCCATCCGCATGATCGGTTGCCGATCGGACTGTGGTGATCCATAGGGTTTTCCCTGGCTGATTTTCAGAAGTAGATCACCAGGCCTTTCTTCCTAATCTGTCTTAGTCTGGAAGCTCCTCTGAAACCTGCTCAGCATCACAGCCACACACAGGCCTCCACTTTCGGACGAGCGTGGCTGTGCCTGAGGTGCGGTGGCCGGGAACCGAATCCAGGTCTCCCACACGAACGACCTACCAGTATTGCAGAACAGGAATTTCAGATCTTTCTTCCTCATCACGATGAAGATTTATCTGGCTCTTAACCCGTGTGATGACATTTTAAAAAGGACAGCTGTACTTTGATATGCCCTTTCTAGAAAGCGACCGTTTAAAACAAAAACTCTCCCCAAACAGGTGAGACACAGACCCAAAGCTCACTACCTGAGGAAGCAGCCAGACATCACGGAGGGCATGCGTGCCATCCTGGTGGACTGGCTGGTGGAGGTCGGGGAGGAGTACAAGCTCCACACGGAGACTCTGTACCTGGCCGTCAACTTCCTGGACAGGTTCCTGTCGTGCATGTCAGTTCTGAGGGGGAAGCTGCAGCTTGTGGGGACGGCGGCTATTCTTCTGGCCTCGTAAGTGGTCTTTGAGCCTGGGGAAGGGGAAACGGCAGCCTGTCAGAACACCGATTTTTTGTTTTCACTTCTTGAAGAAATGCGATGCTTGATAATTCAGATGTATTCAGGTATCCTCTGATAGAACATGGTCACGTTTACGGGATCTCCTCAGGTGGTGAATCTTACCACACGTTCATTCTAGAGCAGCAAGTCCGTCTGATGACTAAGGCAGCCGCCAGCCTCAAATCCAGGATCTAATTTAACTGTTTGCCAGTGCAGCCGTTTGGCTGTGTTCTGTTTTTGTTTTTTTTTTAAGTAATTGCTGTTATTATATATATATATATATATATATATATATACATATAACAAAGAAATCTCAGCATTTTTTTACATATGCAATTCATTGACATTAATTACGTTTGTTATGCTGGGCAGCCATCACCACCACCCATTTTCAGATTTTTCCATTGCCCTTAACAGAAGCTCTGGCTGTAGCCTGTCTAATACGAGTAAAAGTCCTATTTGTAAAGAGTTTGGTTACACAAAAGCTGTCTTCATGATCTAGCGAGTGACCCACAATAGCACAGTTTGTTTGCTTGGTGACAGTGAAGAGAGTACTAGGCTGGCCTCTGTTCCTCTCCGCCACTCTCTGGCATTCATAACAAGACCTAATGCTGTGGGAGAGATGGCTGGGTGGTGGCTGAGCTGCCTTTAAGTACACTGTTGTAGCCTGTATTTCCCTTCTGTTCCGATCTCGGGCATTCTAGTCTTCTATGCCTAAAAAGCTGCCAACTCCCCTCCCCTCAAAGGAAATAGAAACAAAAGCAGAAAAGAAGAATTTAGATTGGTGGAATTATCATTCTCTTTCTCTTGGATATACAGCATCATTTGATGATTCAGCAGAGAAAGCTGAACATGATCTTCTTAAAATCCAAGCCCTAAGGCATTTCTTCTGTCGTGATGTTTATCCTAGCATTCTTTTCCACAGAGTGGTTTGAGGTATCTAGAATTGATAAGGTTTTACCTGTGCTGTCTGTCATTCAGAATCTTGTTCAGTGTGTCAGAGGCCAAAACCTCAACCTCTCAACTGGAGATTGTTTCTGTCGCTACTCGTGGTAGTAAGTACAACATTGCTGTTGTTGTTGGTGCCGTCAAGTTCATTCCGACTCATAGCGACCCCATGTGACACAGCAGCATTGCCCCATAGGTTTTTCTAGGCTGTAAACTTTATGGGAGCGGATTGCCAGGTCTTTCTCCCACGGAGCAGTTGGAAGGTTCGAACTGCCTACCTTTTGGTTAGCAGCCGAGTGCTTAACCATTGCACCACCAGGCTCCTTAAGTACAATATATCCTCGTGATACATACGCTCTTGGTTTGGAAACAAGCTCCTAGCACATTCACAGTCCTGTGCTACTTTGTGATGTTTAAGTGGATATGTCTGGAAGGCCTGGTGATCTGCTTCCAAAAATCAGCCGGTGAAAACCTTACGCAGCACAGCGGTCCAACCCCATTGTACGTGGGGTCGCCATGAGGCGGGGCCAACTGGACGGCAGCTAACAACAACAAGTAGGTCTGTGGGCACAAACTAAAGAAGTCTGCAAGGCCAGGGTGTGGATTGCTCAGGAAGCGGAGCCAGACCTTCCAAGCTTTCCTGCTGAAAATTCTTTACCTTCACAGGAAATACGAAGAGATCTATCCCCCCGAAGTGGATGAGTTTGTCTATATAACTGATGATACGTACACCAAGCGACAACTGTTAAGAATGGAACATCTGCTGCTGAAAGTCCTGGACTTTGACCTGACTGTACCAACCACCAACCAGTTCCTCCTTCAGTACTTAAGGAGGCAAGGGGTGTGCATTCGGACCGAGAACCTGGCCAAGGTATGCGGCGCGGCCTCCCGATCACCCGAGAGTTCTTCCTTCCTTTTCAAATCTTTGACTTGGGCCTATAAAAACATCTTAGCAATCAAAGAGAGCTGATCTTAAGAAATGACTTCTGGATATGAGACCTTGCTTCTGCTTGCATTTGTCAGGCACAAGCTGTAATCACCCTATTAAAGAGAGTGTTGCTTGGAAATGGTCCCTTTATTGGACTCAGACCACATGCAGGTGATACCTCTTAGGGTTAGTTTGGCTCTAGACTCATCCTGAGGAGCCCTGGTGGTGCAAACGTTAAGCGCTCAGCTGCTAACAGGAAGGCTGGGGTTTGAACAAACCAGCCATTCCGAGGGAGAAGGACCTGGTGATCTGCTCCCGAAGATGACAGCCCAGGAAACCCTATGGGGCAGTTCTGCTCTGTCACCTGGGGTTGCTGTGAGTTGGAATAGACTGGACAGCACCTAACAACAACAACAATCTCACCCTAACATATTAAGCCCTGAAGCATTATTTGGTCATCTGGAGTCACGGAAATTTAGTTGAAGGCACTAAGTATTGGTTTCGTCAACTTGGTTTCCAACCACTGTGATCTGGGATATCTGGTATTTATATGCTATGCAAAAAAAAAAATAATAAGTATATCTGTATAAATTCCCCAGTGTTTCTTCTAATCTTCTGGCCTGTTCCCACTGGTACCTTTCTAGCCGCTGAACTACATGCATTTGCCTGATAAACTAATGACTTTATTATGGTCCTATTTTTGCCTTTTGGCTGAAGGCTGTGTTCTGTTCCAGTTGCCAGAGCAAAATCGTTTCTCTGCCTGGCATAATCCTACCATTAGCATAAGCTGAGAAACGTAACTCATCCCACGTTCTAGGCGAGTAGGCCAAGTACTTCCGTATTGGAATTTTATTACAACATTTATTACAACATACATGTTACTCTGTTTACAAACAGGCATGCCAGTTATCACCCCAATGAATAGTTTTGAGTTCTTCCTGTTGTTTTAGTCGTCTAGTGCTGCTGTAACAGAGATACCACGAGTGGGTGGCTTTCACAAACAGAAATGATTTTCTCACCGTTCAGGAGGCTAGAAGTCCAAATTCAGGGCGCCAGCTCTAGGGCAAGGCTTTTTCTCTCTGTCGGCTCTCGGGGAAGGTCCTTGTCTCTTTTCAGCTTCTGTTTCTTGGTTCCTTGGTGATCTTCATGTGGTATGGCGTCTGTCTTCCCCTGTCTGTGCTTGCTTGCTTAATCTGCTCTTCTATATTTCAAAAGAGATTGATTTAAGAGCACCCTATACTAATCCTGCCTCATTAACATAGCAAAGAAAACCCTATTCCCAAATGAGATTATAACCACAGGTAGTGTAGGATTTATAACCCATGTTTTTTGGGGTCACAGTTCACTCCACAACACCTAAGAAGCACAGTTCTACTCTGACACACATGGGATTGCCGTGAGTCAGACTGACACTATGGCAACTGTTTTTTTGTTTTTTTGTTTTTAATTATGAAGGTATTTATCACTAGATGCTGGTTGTACAAAGATAAGACGCAATTCCCTTGACATTTATAGTTTTTACTTGTAACCCAAGTCGCTGCTGGTTCCAATGAAATCTCTCTTGTGCTTAGTACGTAGCAGAACTGAGTCTACTGGAAGCTGATCCGTTCCTAAAATATCTTCCTTCACTGATAGCCGCAGCAGCTTATTGTCTGGCAAACTATACCATCAACAGGCACTTCTGGGTAAGATTCTAGCTTCTTTTTTTCCAGATGAAATTTGAGGACTATCTAAAGTCTGTTCAGCCTCTTATGAGAGAGAGTTGGTTTAATAGGGAGCTGGTTGTCTTGGCAATAGGAGCCCTGGTGGTACAGCGGTTAAGCCCTTGTCTGCTAACCAAAAGGTTGGCAGTTCAAACCTACCAGCTGCTCCAAGGAAGAAAGATGTGGCAGTCTGCTTCCATAAATGTTACAGCCTTACAGACCCTATGGAGCAGTTCTACTTTGCCCTATAGGGTCACTATGAGTTGGAATCTACTCATTGGCAGTGGTTTGGGTTTGGTTTTGGGGTCTCGGCAGCAGACTGCAGCATGTGGCTGAGACTTCTGGGCCAGCCAACATGGCTTTGAGTCAGTAGTGATTGCAGGGAGTCAAGGAGATTGCATGGGCCACCTGTTGAACAAGAGGAGGCCTGATGGCCACACAGGGAGGGTCTGGTAGCAAAATCATTGACCACTTGGAGAAAAAGTGGCTGACTTTCTCTCTCTTGGTGTAAAAATAAAAACCTGGTCCACCTGAGACCAGAAGAACTAGAAGGTTCCTGGCTACCACTACCCACTGTTCTGATCAGGGCCGCAATAGGTGGACCCTGATAGAATGGGAGAAGAATTTGGAAGAGAACCTCAAATTCCTAAAATGAACAAACCAGACCTACTGGACTGGTTGAGACTGAAGGACTCCCTGAGACTACTACCCTGAGATACTCTTTAAACCAGGGCTTCGAACTGGTTCGAACTGGTTCGGTCATGGCCAATGAAATGAAACTGGAACGGACCCAAATTTTTACAATTTGGGTGAACTGCAATGATAACCAGAATGGGAAAAGTTACAAGTTGAAGTTCTGGAATGGAAGACTCGGAAGATGCATAGTGAGCCCTTTCAGGAGCCTGATGCATGAGACTGGATGATTGGCAGGGCTGTGGAGAGTGACACGCATTCAGAGTGGTACGGCCAGCCGCCATCTTTGAGTGGGGTGCCCCTGTTTCCAGCTCTGTTCGAAATCTGATGGACAAGAGAATTGGTTGCTATGCAATGCATATGCTGCCCTTGTTTTCTAAGAGGGACATTAGGTTTTCTAGCAGGGCTTTGACCCATAATTTTCTCCATTCAGGTTATCATTCCGGTTCATCCAAATTTTTAAAATTCAGGTCTGTTCCAGTTTTGCTTTCTCGGCCATGACTGAACCAGGAAGAACCCGTTCGAAGCCCTGCTTCAGACCTTGAGCCGAAACTAGCCCCTGAGGTCACCTTGTAGCTAAATAAAAAATTGGCTCAGAAAATAATGAATATTACCTGTAAGTACTGTGCGCCTTTAAAAAATCACCTATATGAGGCCAAATGGTCAACAGTTACTTTAAAACAAAGATGAGAATGTAAGGGGTCAGGGAAACTAGATTAATGGAAATAGTACAACCAGAACGGAAATAATGAGAATGCTCATGCATTGTGAAGAATGTAACCAATGTCACTGAACAGCTTGTGTGGAAATTGTTGAATGGGAACCTAAACTGCTGTGTAAACCTTCATCAAAAACACAATAAAATATTATTTAAAAACAGCAACGACCTAGTCTATTTAGGATGGCCAGAAGGTGGCACCAGGCTTTCAAGAGGGCGTGCAGCCAGTGTTGCCTCTTGCCTGAGAAGATGGCAGGATGGGAAATGAGCTGTCTGCAGCTTGGTTCTAAAGGAAGCGAGGTGTCTCCTCTTCTTTTCTGGAATGCTTATTAGTATCACTTGTTACTAATACTAATACCATGAGGTGCTGCGTTTTGATCAGGCATCTCTTACACCATACAAATGGTGTGGTCGGGCAAGTAGAGGCTGCTCAGGACCAGTAAAAATCCTGCTCATTGTGGAACTGAGCATTCTAACAACACAAGGGAAGCAGGTTTAGAACTCAGCCTGTTCTTCCCACTGTCTTATTTCTAAAAGCCTGTGAGGGAGGATGGTGGTTTTTGCCTTGTTTTAGTGCCTCGTTACCTTTCTCACAGTTTTATCTTTGGATGTCTGTTGTCTCGTAAAGTTATGCGGAGCATTTTCTTTTTCCTTTTGTCTTGATTAGCCAGAAACCCTTGCTGCCTTTACAGGCTACTCGCTGAGTGAGATTGTGCCCTGCCTGAGTGAGCTGCACAGAGCCTGCCTTAACATGCCCCGTCGACCTCAGCAAGCAATCAGGGAGAAGTACAAGGCTTCAAAGTAAGTCACGTAGGACGCCTTACCGGGCTGACTTGTCAGAGCTTCTGAGGTTGGAGTGATGTCAGAGCTGGAAACAGAGCAAACTGCATGTCTGGTGCTAGGCTGGAAATTAAAGTGACACCTAAAATCAACAAAACCAGTTTGGAGAGGCCTAGATTTATAATTTGTCAGTTAGTAGAACTTATAATCAGGGAGCCCTGGTAGTGCAATGGTTAAGCACTTAGCTGCTATCTAAAAGGTTGGCAGTCTGAACCCGCCAGCGGCTCTGCAGGAGAAAGACGTGGCCGTCTGCTCCTGTGAAGATGACAGCCTTGGAAACCCTGTGGGGCAGTTCTGCCCTGTCACACGGGGTCGCTGTGAGTCGGAACCAACGCGACGGCACCCAACAACAACAGTACGTCTAGTCGGATAACTTCCTTCCTTTCTACTGAAACTACTAGAAAGTTTTCTGGCCTAAGTGATATTTTACAGAACCGAGGTCCCTGGGTCCTGCTGAACTTGCTCGGGTCTTGTTTCAGGTACCTGCACGTGTCTCTCATGGAGCCTCCTGCTGTCCTTCCTCTGCAGTGAGTCTCCTGCCTGAAGCCCACATGGCGCCGGACCTTCACGTCATCAGAATGGGCCGTTGTCTTTACAGGCTCAGCAAGTGTTGCCACGATATAGATGACAGATTTTCTTAATGTAAATTTATTTAAGGTTTCTTAGACGTAGCTTGTAATATAGCCTGACATTTGAGAACTAATAAACAGCTTGATTTATGACCATGTGTTAAGCATATTTACTAGTTAGCACGGCTGAGACTTGCTTGGAATTTTTGTTGAGAGTATCAACGATGTCATCTCCACATCCAGAACTCTTCTAACTGGCTGTATAAACCCAGCATACTATTAGGACGACATGTTCCTGGGAACCCACGGAGTTTCACATTTGATAAATGGATACCCTGAGACTTTTTCCTTCCTGTATCTTTATGTCCACATACCTAAAACCAAACCAGTTGCCGTCACGTCAGTTCCAATTAATGGTGACCCCCTGTGTGTCAGGGTAGAATTGTATTCCATAAGGTTTTCAATGGCTAATTTTTCAGAAGTAGATTGCCAGGCCTTTCTTCCAAGGCACCTCTGGGCGGACTCAAATTCCAATCTTTCTGTTACCAGCCGGGCACGTTGACTGACTGTACTGCTCAGGAACTCCTTGTGTCTAGGAAACTGTCCATAAACTGACAAGGGAAGAACAGCCAGCGTAGAGCGCCTGGGGAAGGTGCATAAGCAAACGTTACCTAGCCTAGCTTCCCTCTGGGAACCTAGTCAGTGAGGACTGCGGCTGAGGACTAAACTCGGTCAGGTGCCACCTAGGGGTGATTTTAATTTAAAAGGATGTCATTCCATCGATGTTCTGTGCTGATTTACTCAACCATCAAGCATATATTTCAGCCTTAGAAGATGCTCTGAGAAGTAGAAAAATCAAACTTCACCGTGGGATGGGATTTCAGGATAATCACGTCAGCCCCTCATATGTGTCCCTTCAAGGGGATCTCGCCTCAGCTTGGCTACAGTCTGGATTTCCCATGATTCTACACTGTTACTTTTCTACGCATTTATATGTGGTCCCTGTCTGTGGTCCTTATGTAGGCTACAAGATGGGGAAAACTGAAAAGTTAAAATTGTTTTAACTTCTCTTTAAAGATTGGAAGGAGCCCTGGTAGGGCAGTGGTTAAAGCGCTCGGCTGCTAACCAAAAAGTCGGCGGTTCGAACCCCCCAGCCACTCTGTGGGAGAAAGATGTGGCCGTCTGCTTCTGTAAAGATTGACAGCCTTGGAAACCTTATGGGCCAGTTCTGCTCTGTCCTATGGGGTCCCCGGGGGTTGGAATCGACTCAGTGGGAGAAAGATGTGGCCGTCTGCTTCTGTAAAGATTGACAGCCTTGGAAACCTTATGGGCCAGTTCTGCTCTGTCCTATGGGGTCCCCGTGGGTTGGAATCGACTCAGTGGGAGAAAGATGTGGCCGTCTGCTTCTGTAAAGATTGACAGCCTTGGAAACCTTATGAGGCAGTTCTGCTCTGTCCTATGGGGTCCCCGTGAGTTGGAATCGACTCAGTGGCAACAGGTTTGGTTCTTTGGTTTTGAAGATTGGACAACTCCTTGGGTGGCGCAAACAGTTAATGTGCTCGGCTGCCAACAGAAAGGTTGGAGTTCGAGTCCACCTGGAGGTGCCTCATAAGAAAGGCCTGGCAGTCTACTTCTGAAAAATCCTCCATTGAAAACCCTACGGAGCCCAGTTCTACTCTGACACACATGGAGTCGCCATGAGTTGGAGTAACCTCTACAGCAACTGGGTTTAAAGATTGGGAGGAAAAAACAGTAGTGACCTGGCCTGAGGAAGGGACGTACGTACTGGAGATTGAACGTGGACTTTGTATTTGTGGTGTTCGTAGGCCACAATTAGTAGTCCTGGGCCAGCAGTGCTCAGAGGCACAGGAGCCTGTCAGTGGTCTCCCTCTCTGGGCCTGCCCTGTGGGGCCAAGAACAACAGAAGTGTATTTGCTAGGTTCCTTTCCTTAGAGAAGATGAGACCCGGGCAGGTTTGGATAAAATGGGAACAGAAATTTTCTGATACTGTCAAATGAACGGCTGTATTTCTGCAATCCACAGTGTGATAAAATGTTTTTGTTGTTACTTTGGGCAAAATGAAACTGGCTCCAAATTTTGCTTTTGTTTCAAGCTCTCAGGAAATTGTTTAAGTATAAAAATACAGCTGTATGTTGCATGTTTTGTGAAGACTTTTTTATATTTTTATAGTACCCACAAGCTCCTAAAAGGGTGTAGCATTGTCTTTTTTTCCCCCTGTAGGTAAACATTCTCAAAATGTCTCCATTTCTGGTTCCATTGAAGAAATCAACATTTCCCTAAATGCTTTGTCATTTATTGTGGCAAAAAATTTAACTGCACAGAGAAACACCAATAAATAGCATAACCGAATATATTTATTGTGAGTAGGTAAGAAGAGGGGATAGTGAAAGCAGGTTATGCAGGCAGGGTCCAGGCAGGGTTGTCTTCTGAAGGTCCTTGTAATTCTCCAGAAGAGCCCTGTGCTCAAGGCAAAATGCTAAGCTGCTTACTAGGTTATTGTTTGACTTGCAGGTGACTTTAGGAGAACCAGTTCCTTCAAGGCTCAAGGCTCAAAAGGACATTTAAGGGCAAAATGGCCTGGTGGGTCACCCCAGTCCATGAACCCAGAAACCTGGATTCCAGGAGAATTAAAACGTTTCTCGGTTGCTTACGTTTCACAAAGGAGATACAGGGCCTCCATCAATATGTTATGTAATCAGCAACTTGTAATCTCCCATTCTAATTTATCACTGGACATGTTGTCAAGAAATAGGAGCCCTGGTGGTACAATGATTAAGTGCTCGGCTGCTAACTAAAAGGTGGTTTGAACCCACCCAGCGACAATATGGGAGAAAGACCTGGTGATCTGCTCCCGTAAAGATGACAGCCTAGGAAACCCTATGGGGCGGTTCTACTCTGTCACATGGGGGCGCTCTGAGTCGGAAGGGACTCAGTGGCACACAGCAGCAACAGTATTGCTATTTACTACATGCACAGGTAGTCCCTGAGGACATATTCGAGTCCCAACTAACCACCCTTGTTTTGGACATCTTGTCATTAGTAGTACGTATTACATACAGTGTCGCAGTGCAGAATTTTCTAATGTCGTCGTTCTCAGATGTTCAGTGTTATGATTTATAAAGACACTGATAATAAAAAGCAATAATAATGAAAACTTAAAAAAAATGAGGTATTCAACTTACATCAGAATCGACTTATGACGGAGTCATAGGAACAAAACCCTGTCATAAGTCAGAGACTACCTGTATATGTTTAACTTTCCAACTATCCTCTCATGCCTGGCCATGGATGGGTATGATGTAGATGCACCATAGAAGTATCCAGTTTTGGCTAAGACCTTGGTGGTAGAAGTGCTGCTCTTGCTCCTTTCAGACCTTGAAGATTTGAAGGACATGGGAGGGAAGCGTCTCCAATTCTCCACCTGTTTACACTGACTGACCACCTCCCCGGGAAGTGTGTGTCTGTCTTAAACCATGGCAATTTGGACCCAGACACAATAGTATTTTCTTTTACTAGTGTTGAAGAGGAAAATTAATAAGACATCCTACTTTGACTTTAAGGTTTTTCTTATCCACGAAACCAAATGTTAACCAGAAAGAGCCTGACTCAGACTGCAAAAGCTGCCAGGAACTGCTCTACAGCCATGTAAGTTTGTCTTATCCTGACAGAAAAGGAGAGTCAACAAACCATTGCCACCTGATTTAATGAAAAAGACTCTAAGCAAAGAACAAACCAAAAACCATTGTCATCGAGTTGATTCCGCCTCATAGTGACCCTATAGGACAGAGTAGAACTGCCCTATAGGGTTTCCAACGCTGTAATCTTTCCAACTGTCCTCTCATGCCTGGCGCTGGATGGGCATGATGTAGATGCACCATAAAAGTATCCAGTTTTGGCTAAGACCTTGGTGGCAGAAGTGCTGCTTTTGCTCCTTTCAGACCTGTGGAGTGGCTGATGGGTTCGAACTGCTGATCTTTCGGTTAGCAGCCCAGGGTTTAACAGCTTTCACACCAGGGCCCCTTGAAAAAAACTCTAGGCTCTCCTAATTTAAATATCAGAAAATCTCAAGGCTGCAGGTGGGTGGAGGGCCAAATTGTTAGCGGCCAGGCCAGAAGTCTTGAGAAATGCCAAGCATGTTCTTCCCTTTCGGTTTTCTGTCTCCAGCTCTTTGCACGTGTCATCATATTTTACTTTGTCTTCTCAAGCCACCCTTTGAAATCTTCAGTTCTTTTACTTCATTATTGCTTCCTTTTGCTTTAGCTGCTTGACGTTCAAGAGCAAGTTTCAGAGTCTCTTCTGACATCCATTTAGGTCTTTTCTTTCTCTCCTGTCTCTTTAATGACCTCTTGCTTTCTTCATGTCTGATGTCCTTGATGTCATTCCACAACTCGTCTGGTCTTCAGTCATTAGTGTTCAGTGCATCAAATCTATTCTTGAGATGGTCTCTAAATTCAGGTGAGATATACTCAAGGTCGTACTTTGGCCCTCGTGGACTTGTTCTAATTTTCTTTAGTTTCAGCTTGAACTTGCATATGAGCAGTTGATGGTCTGATCCGCAATCGGCCCGTGGCCTTGTTCTGACTGATGATATTGAGCTTCTCCATTGTCTCTTTCCATAGATGTAGTTGATTTGATTCCTGTGTATTCCATCTGGCGAGGTCCATGTGTATAGTCACTGTTTATGTTGTTGCAAAAAGGTATTTGCAATGAAGAAGTTGTTGGTCTTGCAAAATTCAATCGTGCAATCTCCGGCATCATTTCTATCACCAAGGCCATATTTTCCAAACACCAATCCTTTCTTTGTTTCCAACTTACGAATTCCAATCACCAGTAATTATCCGTGCATCCTGATTGCATGTTTGATCAATTTCTGACTGAAGAAGTTGGTAAAAATCTTCAATTTCTTCATCTTTGGCCTTAGCGGTTGGTGCGTAAAGTTGAATAATAGTCGTGTTAACTGGTCTTCCTTGTAGGTGTGTGGATATTATCCTATCACTGACAGCGTTGTACTTCAGGAAGGTCTTGAAATATTCTTTTTGACAATGAAGGTAATGCCATTCCTCTCCAAGGTGTCATTCTTGGCGTAGTAGATCGTATGATTGTCTGATTCAAAATGGCCCATACCAGTGCATTTCAGCTCACTAATGCCTAGCGTATTGATCTTTATGCGTTCCATTTCATTTTTGATGATTTCCAGTTTTCCTAGATTCATACTTCGTACATTCCACATTTCGATTATTAACGGAAGTTTGTAGCTCTTTCTTTTCACTTTGACTCATGCCACATCAGCAAATGAAGGTCCTGAAAGCTTGACTCCATCCACATCATTCAGGTCGACTCTAATTTGAGGAGGCAGCTCTTCCCCAGTTGTATTTTGAGAGCCTTCCAACCTGAGGGGCTCATCTTTCGGCACTGTATCAGACAATGTTCTGCTGCTATTCATAAGGTTTTCACTGGCTAATTCCTTTCAGAAGTAGACCGCTGGGTCCTTCTTCCTAGTCTGTCTTAGTCTGGAAGCTCAGCTGAAACCTCTTTGCCATGGGTGACCCTGCTGGTATATGAATACCGGTGGCTTAGCTTCCAGCATCACAGCAACACACAAGCCCCAACAGTACGACAAACTGACAGACCCGTGGAGGTTCTGTTCAAGCCTGGAGTTGCAATACTGAAGGATTCTATGGGGAAAATATTAAACAGAGCAGGGAGCATCAAAAGAAAATGGAAGGAATACACAGAGTTACTATGCCAAAAAGAATTGGTCAACGTTCAACCATTTCAGGAGGTAATGTATGATCAGGAACCGATGGTACTGAAGGAAGAAGTCCAAGCTGCACTGAAGGCATTGGCAAAAACAAGGCTCCAGGAATTGATGGAATATCAATTGAGATGTTTCATCAAATGGATCCAGTGCTGTAAGTCCTCACTCATCTATGCCAAGAAATTTGGAAGACAGCTTCCTGGCCAAGTGACTGGAAGAGGTCCATATTTATGCCTATTCCCAAGAAAGATGATCCAGCTGAATTTGGAAATTATCAAACAATAGCATTAATATCACAGGCAAGCAAAATTTTGCTGAAGATCATTCAAAAGCTGCTGCAGCAGTATATCGATAGGGAACTGCCAGAAATTCAAGCCAATTTAGAAGAGGATGTGGAACCGGGGATATCATTGCTGATGTCAGATGGATCCTGGCTGAAAGCAGAGAATACTGGAAAGATGTTTACCTGTGTTTTAGTGACTATGCTAAGGCATCAACTGTGTGGATCATAATAAATTATGGATAACATTGCAGAGAATGGGAATTCCGGAACACTTAACTGTGCTTATGAGGAATCTGTACATGGATCAAGAGGCAGTTGTACAAACAGAACAAGGGGATACTGCATGGTTTAAAGTCAGGAAAGGTGTGCATCAGGGTTGTATCCTTTCACCATGCTTATTCAGTCTGTATGCTGAGCAAATAATCTGAGAAGCTGGACTATATGAAGAAGAACAGGGCATCAGGATTGGAGAAGACTCATTAACAACCTGCATTATGCAGATGGCACAACCTTGCTTGCTGAAAGTGACGAGGACTTGAAGCACTTACTGATGAAAATAAATGACCACAGCCTTCAGTATGGATTACACCTCAACATAAAGAAAGCAAAACTCCTCACAACTGGACCAATAAGCAACATCATGATAAATGGAGAAAAGATTGAAATTGTCAAGGATTTCATTTTACTTGGATCCACCATCAATGCCCATGGAAGCAGCAGCAAGAAATCAAAATGATGCATTGCATTGGGCAAATCTGCTGCAAAGGACCTCTTTAAAGAGTTAGAAAGCAAAGATGTCACTTTGAGGACTAAGGTGTGCCTGACCCAAGCCATGGTGTTTTCAGTCACCTCCTGTGCACGTGAAAGCTGACAATGAATAAGGAAGACCGAAGAAGAATTGACGCCTTTAAATTGTGGTATTGGCAAGGAATATTGAATATACCATGGACTGCCAAAAGAACGAACAAATCTGTCTTGGAAGAAGTACAACTAGAATCCTCCTTAGAGGCAAAGATGGCAAGACAATGTCTCACATAGTTTAGACATGTTATCAGGAGGGATCTGTCCCTGGAGAAGGACATCATGCTTGGTAGAGTAAAGGGTCAGTGAAAAAGAGGAAGACCCTCCATAAGATGGACTGACACAGTGGCTGCAACAATGGGCTCAAGCATAACAACGATTGTGAGGATGGCGCAGGACTGGTCCGTGTTTCGTTCCGACTCAGCGGTGCCTAACAACAACAACAGCAGGCCAGAAGTAACCTGGTATCAGTTGATCCCAGTAAAGGCGGAAGGCAGCGTTCGATTAATCATGTTAAGATTAGCCAGTGGTTGATAGTCTATTCTTCTTCCTCCTCTTCTCTTTATAAGCCCTATTATACCTAGCTTCCTAGAGCCATTTGATTTTTCTGGAATTAGAATGGTTTCCCTAAATGCATACAGAATAACTGCTTGGAATAAACCTTGTGTTTCAATTTCTTTGAGTTTTGGTTATTTTTAACAGTAATATCATTCTTGTTTTAGAATGTTTTGCTTCAGTTAGAGGAGACCTTGTAGAAGTAGGTCCTTGGTTGTGAATTATTTTGCAAAGGTGGCTTTTGTTTATAAAATCTGATGCAAAATTTAGCTTTGTCCAAGATTGGTTTTCTGGGTTTGAAGGCTTAGGACCATAGTGTCATGGGACAACTCAGTCAATGGGCATAACATCGTTCACAAAAATCATGATCTGCATCCTAGTGACATGAGTAGCATCTGGGGTCTTAAAAGCTTGTGAGAGACCATCTAAGACACAACTACAGGTCCCTACTCGCCAGGAACAAGACAGGAAGAAGGTAACCAAAGGCCCAGAGAAGAAACCAGTCTACACAAGCCACAACCTCATCTACCCTGAGATCAGAAGAACTAGATGGTGCCCAGCTACCATCACTGACCGTTCTGACCCAGGTCACAATAGATGGCCCCAGGTAGAATGGGAAAAAATTGTGGAGCAGAACCTGAATTCTTATTTAAAAAAAAAAAAAAAAAAGACAAATCGGAACAGAAGAGAACAACAGAGGACT
>NW_004444280.1:346481-358503 GCF_000243295.1 Trichechus manatus latirostris | reverse complement strand
CAGAGAAGAAACCAGTCTACACAAGCCACAACCTCATCTACCCTGAGATCAGAAGAACTAGATGGTGCCCAGCTACCATCACTGACCGTTCTGACAGGGATTACAATAGAGGGTCCCAGACAGAGCTGGAGAAAAATATAGAACAAAATTCTAACTCTTTAAAAAAAAAAAAAAAAAGCCAGACAAATCGGAACAGAAGAGAACAACAGAGGACTCCCTAAGACTATCACCTGAGACACTCTTTAAACTTAGAACCGAGCACTTTTCCCCTGAAATCACCTTTTATTGAAATAGCAGCGTGGCACATTAAAATAACGGATATTACGGGTAAGAACAGTGCCCTAGTTAAAAATCATCAGTATGAGACCAAAAACTCAACAATTACTCATAAGCAAAGATGAGAAGATAAGGGGGCAGGGCAGCGAGAGTACTGGAAATGGAACAATCAGAACACAATGAAAGAGAACGTTGACACATTGTGCTAAATGTATCTAATGTCACTGAACAATGTTTGTAGAAATTGTCGAATGAGAACCTAACTTGCTGTGTAAACTTTCACCAAAAACTCAATAAAATTAGAAAAACATTTTTTAGCTTTGACTTTAAGTTACAAAACCACATTACATTATAGGACCTAGGAGACTGACACACATAACTCTCACGTTCTTTGCTGCCAGTGATTTATGCATATGCCCTCTCTCTGCGTCCCCCAAAACTCGTACACCCCACTGATTGCCAAGAGCTGGACCTCTGCTTTGACTTCCTTTTCTTATTACTTTTTGTGTCCCTGAATTACCTCATTCAGCAATAGAAATACAAGCATCCGCTGTGTGCCTTCTACCCAGCTTAAGACAGCAGCCTTCTCTGACCCTCTTCCTCCCACTCTTTCTCTTCCCTCAATCCCATGTTGATCAAGTCTATGCCTGGTTTTATACTGCAGAAGATGGAAAGCCATCACATGTAACTGAAGTCACAGTTAAAAGTAGTCAAAACGGGGTCTGTGGATGGAATGTCCTTGGTGAAGATGATGTTCTGAGAGGCAGGTCAGCAGGCTGACTAAGCCTGTGGTCCTATTCACCCCGGGATCTGTGCTCCCCAGTCCCACAGGGTGGCTTCTCCTCAGGGCCTCCCTTCTCTGACTGGACACCCTGCTGAGTGTGGCCTTGTTTACTCACCTCAGTCAAGCCACTGTTATGTGCATCAGTTTGATGGCACTGTTACGGGTTGAATTGTGTCTCCCAAAATATGTGTTGTAAACCTTACCCCCGTACCTGTGGTTATAATCTCATTTAGGAATGGGTTTTCTTTGTTAATGTGGCAGGATTAGTGTAGGGTGTTTTAAGTCAATCTCTTTTGAGATACGAGAAGAGCAGATTAAGCGAGGAAGCCAGCAAGCACGGGTGGGGACAGATGGATGCCACATAAAGACTACCAAAGAACAGAAGCTGAAAAGAGACAAAGACCTTCCCCCAGAACCAACAGAGAGAAAGCCTTCCCCTAGAGCTGGCGCCCTGAATTCAGACTTCTAGCCTCCTGCACTGTGAGAGAATAGAATTCTGTCTGTTAAAGCCACCCACTTGAGATGTTTCTGTTATAGAGCACTAGATAACTATGACAGCTTCCTAAAAACGCAGTTGGCTAGGTGACTGGTGAAGGGGAGGGATGTTCCCACACTGCAGTAAACACACAAGATCCAGAGTATTTGGTGGTGATTATGTGGCTCCGCCCACACACTGTGAATACAGAAACGTTCTGAGCTGATTGACATTCCCTGACGTCCTCCTCATCACTCCGTATTTACTCTTCACGTGGGTCGCTCTTTCCTGGCATAGTCAAGACTTACTTGTAGGAGTAGGGACTTACTGCCACAGCTGACATCCCATCTTCGTGCTCAGCTCCTGGGCTTTCACATTCAAAGACAAAACTAACTCCCCCCTTTCCCCCTCGGTTGGAAGCAAAGAGAGAAAGAAGATACCAAAAACCCAGTCCTAGTAGGGAATCGGCTGTTGGGCTGCAGTTGTAATATGTTGTTGTTGCTGGGTGCTGTTGAGTCGATTCTGACTCATAGCAACCCCATGGGACAGAGTAGAACTGTCCCATAAGGTTTTCTTGGCTGTAATCTTTACAGGAGCAGAGGGCCAGGTCTTTGCTCCTAGGTGGGTTTGAACCACCAGCTCTTCTGTTAACAGCTGAATGCTTAACCATTGAACCACCAGGGCAACATACATACATACATTCATATATCTATATATATATATGTATGCCCCATGCATCTGTCATTTTGTCATACTGTGGTGGCTTGTGTGTTGTTGTGATGCTGGAAGCTATCCCACTGGCATTTCAAATGCCAGCAGGATCACCCATGGTGGACAGGTTTCAGTGAAGCTTCCAGACTAAAACAGACTAGGAAGAAGGACCTGGAAGTCTACTTCTGAAAAAAAAATTGGCCATGAAAACCTTATAAATAGCAGTGGAACAGTGTCTGATGTAGTGCCAGAAGATGAACCCCTCAGGTTGGAAGGCACTCAAAGTACGGTGGGGGAAGAGCTGCCTCCTCAAAGTAGAGTTGACCTTTGTGATGTGCATGGAATCAAGATTTCCGGACCTTCATTTGCTGATGTGGCACAACTCAAAATGAGAAGAAACAGCTGCAATCCATTAACAATCTGAACACAGAATGTACAAAGTATGAACCTAGGAAAATTGGAAGTTGTCAGAAATGAAATGGCTTGCATAAAGGTTGATATCCCAGGCATTAGTTAGCTGAAATGGACTGGTGTTAGCCATTTTGAATGGGACAATTATATGGTCTACTCTGCCAGGAGTGACAAAGAGGAACGACATTGCATTCATCATCAAAAAGAACATTTCAAGATCTATCCTGAAGTACGAGGCTGCCAGTGATCGGATAATATCTATATGCCTACAAGGAAGACAAATTAGTATGACTGTTATTCAAATTTATGCACCAACCACTAATGACAAAGATGAGGAAATTGAAGATTTTTTAAACAACTTCTGCAGTTTGAGATTGATAAAACATGCAATCAAGATACATTGATAATTACTGATGGTTGGAATGTGAAAGTTGGAAACAAAGAACAAGGATCTATAGTTGGAAAATAAGGCCTTGGTGATAGATATGACACCTGAGATTGAATGATAGAATTTTGCAAGACCAACGACTTCTTCATTGCAAATACCTTCTTTCAACAATATAAACAGCAACTATACACGTGGACCTTGCCAGATGGAATACACAGAAATCAAATCAACTACATTTGTGGAAAGAGATGATGGAAAAGCTCAGTATCATCAGTCAGAATAAGGCCAGGGGCTGACTGCAGAACAGACCATCAATTGCTCATATGCAAGTTCAAGTTGAAGCTGAAGAAAATGAGAGCAAGTCCACAAGAGCTAAATACAACCTTAAGTATATCCCATCTGAATTTAGAGACCATCTCAAGAATAGATTTGACACATTGAACTCTAAAGACTGAACAGCAGAGGAGTTGTGGAATGACATCAAGAACATCATACAGGAAGAAGGCAAGAGGACATTAAAAAGACAGGAAAGAAAGAAAAGACCAAAATGGATATCAGAAGAGACTCTGAAAGTTGCTTTTGAATGTAGAGTATCTAAAGTAAAAGGAAGAAATGATGAAGTAAAAGAGCTGAACAGAAGATTTCAAAGGGCAGCTGGAGAAGACAAAGTAAAGTATTATACTGACATGTGTAAAGAGCCGGAGATAGAAAACCAAAAGGGAAGAACACCCTTGGCATTTCTCAAGCTAAAAGAACTGAAGGAAAAAATTCAAGCCTTGAGTTGCAGTATTGAAGGATTCTATGTGCAAAATACTGGATGATGCAGGAAGCATCAAAAGATGGTGGAAGGAATACGCAGAGTCACTGTACCAAAAAGAATTGCTTGACATCAGCCATTTCAAGAGGTAGCATATGATCAGGAACCAATAGTACTGAAGGAAGAAGCCCAAGCTGCACTGAAGGGAATGGTGACCATCAAGTTTCCAGGAATTGACAGAATACAAATTGAGATGTTTCACTCGTCTATGCCAAGAAACTTGAAAGACAGCTTCCTGGTCAGCTGAGTGGAAGAGATCCATATTTGTGCCCATTCCGAAGAAAGGTTATTCAACAGAATGTGGAAATTATTGAACAATATCATTAATTTCACACACAAATAAAATTTTGGTGAAGATCATTCAAAAGCGGTTGTAGCAGTACATAGACAGGGAACTGCCAGAAATTCAAGCCCGATTCAGAAGAGGACATGGAACAAGGGATATCATTGCTGATGTCAGATGGATCCTGACTGAAAGTACAGAATACCAGGAAGATGTTTACCTGTGTTTTATTGACTATGTGAAAGCATTCGACAGTGTGGATCATAACAAATTACGGATAACATTGCGAAGAATGGGAATTCCAGAACACTTAATTATGCTCATGAGGAACCTGTATATAGACCAAGAGGCAGTCATTCGAACAGAACAAGGGGATACTGCCTGGTTTAAAGTCAAAAAAGGTGTGCATCAGGGTTGTATCCTTTCACCATACTTATCAATCTGTATGCTGAGCAAATAATCCAAGAAGCTGGACTATATGAAGAAGAACTGGGCATCAGGATTGGAGGAAGACTCATTAACAGCCTGCAATATGCAGATGACACAACCTTGCTTGCTAAAAGTGAAGAGGACTTGAAGCACTTACTGATGAAGATCAAAGACTATAGCCTTCAGTATGGATTGTACCTCAACATAAAACAAAAATCCTCACAAATGGACCAATAAGCAACATCATGATAAACAGAGAAAAGATTGAATTTGTCTAGGATTTCATTTTACTTGGATCTACTATCAACTCCCATGGAGACAACAGTCAAGAAATCAAAGGACGTATTGCATTGTGCAAATCTGCTGCAAAAGATCTCTTTATGGTGTTCAAAAGCAATGATGTCACTTTTGGGACTAAAGTACTCCTGACCCAAGCCATGATATTTTCAATCGCCTGATATGCATATGAAAGCTGGACAATGAATAAGGAAGACTAAAGAAGAATTGAAACCTTTGAATTATGATGTTGGAGAAGAGTATTGAATATACCATGGACTGCCAGAAGAACAAACAAATCTGTCTTGGAAGAAGTACAGCCAGAAGGCTCCAGAAGCAAGGATGGAAAGCCTGCACCTCTTGTACTTCGGGCATGTTATCAGGAGGGACCAGTCCCTGGAAAACGATATCATGCTTGGTAAAATAGAGGGTCTTGGAAAAAGAGAAAGGCCCCCAACAAGATAGATCGACATGGTGGCTGCAACAATGGGCTCAAACATACCAGCGATGGTGAGGATGGTGCAGAACTGGGCAGTGTTTAGTTTTGTTGTACATGGGGTCGCTAGAGTCAGAACCGACTCCACAGTGCTTAACAACAGCACCACCATATAGATCCCTGCCATTGTGTCAAACAGAACCCCTTTTCTCTCCGTGGGCAGTTGCACAGCAGGCAATGCTGGGAAGGGAGGCCCCCCAACCCTTCATCAAGGCAGGATGCAACTGAGGGAGATGAGGCATCAGGACTTAATTGTCTTCACATCAAACCCAAGGGTGGGAGGGTGGCTCTGCAGCTCAGAGCTGCAGAGGCTGTGCTTGTGTGCCCCGTTTCCGAGAGCACCTGGATTACAGACTCGAGAAGGGAAGACTTCAGGGGGTAATTTTGGTTTTTAGGTATAAAGTTTAAAGATTATCTCAGGGCAATAAGTAAAGAATGTCTGCCTTGAGCATTGTGCTCTTTTAAAGAATTGCCTATGTGAGATCAAATTGACAACATCAACTTGAAAGGTTAGATTAGAAGCTTAGGGGACAGTGCGTTTAAGTCAATGGTGGTGGAACAATTCGGAGAAGGATGGTGAGAATGTTCGCACAACTTGAAGAATGTAATCAGTGTCACTGAATTATACATGTAGAAATTGTGGAAATGGTGTATAACTGTGTATACTTGCACCAAAAAAAGAGAAAAAAAGGAATAGAAGGAAAGTATTATGGGGTGCCGAGTCCTCCACCTGTCCTCAGACTGAACTGCAGGTGACAGGCTGGTGACTATCTGGATCAGGTGTTAAGGGAGCGGCCGGGCTCAGCGTTAGCTTGTCTGAGTTCAGCCCTTATTTTCTGTCTCCCTGGTTCTCTCGACAATAAAAACACTGAGAATAACATCTAGATACCAACTTGTGGCGGAATTGGAGTGCTGATTTCAGACTTCGATACCGTGTCATCTAAAATGTGCTTTCCACCTCTTGGTGGCTCTCAGCAGCTCATGAGAGGTGACCCCATACAGTGGATGGCCAGCACTGCTTTCCCGCTTCACTGGGAACTTACCCTTCTACAAGGACTGACAGGAGACCAGAGTTCTGACTCCAGCGGGGCTACCAGCTGTGTGATGCTGGCTGCGTTCAGGTGAGCTAATTACTGTAGCACCCTCCAAGTCTCTGGTTTGTCACATTAGAGATGTCTCTCTCACATCACTCTCCAGTGTGGGCGAGGAGAAAGGAGACTTTGAATCCACCTGACCATTCAGGACCCAGGCTCCTAGGGCCCCCACCTTCCCTGTAGTCTCCCACTGGAGGAGGCAAGCCCATTCTTCCTGCAAGGGGCTGGGGAATGTGATCTAACGGTCCGCTCTGGGAGGAGGACGGAGAGGCAGTGTTACCACAGTGAGCGCCACAGTGTCCCTGAGCTTCAGTCTCATCATTAATGGTGAGGAGTCTGTTGTTTGTTTGTTTGTTTGTTTTAATAATCCTTTCCACCTACTCCTCACTTGTCAACTCTCTCATTATCCAACATTTCCCATTTATGGCAATAGTGAAAAATCTACTATCCGACTATTTTGTGCATTAACAACATACATTTGGCTGAGGTGCGAGGCTGTGACTGTTAAGGTTATGTGTCAGCTTGGCTGGGCCGTGATTCTCAGTGGCTTGGCAGTTATATAATAGTATAATTTGACAGTTATTTAATGATATAATTTGGTAGTTATGTAATGATGTAGTCATCTTCCATTTTGTGATCTGATATGGTCATCCTCCATTTTTGCATAGTGCCAATTTCCACATGATGACCTGGTCTTTGGCACCTAACCATGTCAATAAGTGAGGACTGGGTATATTGTGTTTTCAGTAAAGGTTTACATAGCAGTTTCGGTTCCAATTTAACAATTTCTACACAAATTGTTTAGTGACATTCTTCACAATGTGTGAACATTCATGTTATTTTTATTCTGGTTGTTCCATTTCTATTAATCTAGTTTCCCCGCCCCCTTACCTTCTCATCTTTGACCTTTGGAATGATGAGTTCAACTGGATCTGTATTTGTCAATTTTGAGTTACCATTTTCATTATTTCTGTCATATCTAGGTATCTCTTTTAAAATAAATGTTTTAAGTTGATGGTCTTGTTTGAGAAGTAATATTCCTAAAATCATGGATTTGCTATGATATATATGTATAATTTTCCCCCCTGATGCCCACTAAAATATGTAACTCCTTAATGTGGACCACTTCAAATCCTGTGCCCCATCAGGTAGATGTATTGGCCCTTTGGAAACACCAGATTGAATAATCTGAGATTCTGCCCGACCCTATGAAAATATTTTGATGTTTAAAAACATAAATGCCAGCAAGAACCCACCTCATTGTGTGTTCTTGGCTTGAGGGTGCTTGAGCAGGACGCATGAAGGTTGCTCACCAACTGCATTCTCTGGGGAGAAAGGTACCGTTTTAGCCTACAGGGTCACTATGAGTCAGAATTGACATGACGGCAGTGGATTTTTGGAGGACTGCAGAGGGAACCTTGGTGGTACAGTGGTTAAAGTGCTCATTTGCTAACCAAAAGGTTGGCAGTTTGAACCTACCAGCCGCTCCGCAGGAGAAAGATGTGGCAGTCTGCTTCCGTAAAGGTTACAGCCTTGGAAACCCTATGGGGCGGTTTTACTCTGCCCTATAGGGTCACTATGAGTCGGAATCGACGTGAGGGCCATAGGTTTTTGGGTATTGAGGACTACAGAAAGTCCTTTTTTAATAACGGGATAGCATTTCACTTCAGCCTTCATTCTCTACCTTTTCTCGCCCCCTCAAGAGCTGGAGAACTGGAAAGACTGACATATCTATTTGTGATGGACAATCTGATCTGACAATTCTGACATTTAGGTCCAGAGAAGGTCTGGGGGAGGGTGCTGCAAGTGGGGATGGTCAAACTAGAATTTTCCCACAGATGTAAAACACAATAGGAGTCATTTCCTAACACCTGAATCCATCTGGGTGCCCACAGTCCTGCTGTCACAGCTTCCACTTAGCCCCATCGCTTCTCATGGGTGTCAGTCACTGCAGGAGCCTCTGCTGGACCCTTCAGTTTCCTTTTCCCTGTTTGCAGTTTTCTGAAATTAAACTGAAGACGCCTCTTTCCCGTGTCTAATTCTAATGTCTTAGCATCACTGGGGTAAAATATGGGCCACACAGGCCCTTCATTAGCCAGACTCCTCCCAGTCCCTGGGTGGTACAGATGGGTAAGAGCTCGGCTGCTAACCAAAAGGTTGGAGGTTCGAGTCCACCCAGAGGTACCTCAGAAGAAAGGCCTGGCAATGTTCTTCCAAAAAATCAGCCATTGAAAACCCTATGGAGCACAGTTCTACTCTGACACACATGGGGGCACCGTGAGTCAGAGTTGACTTGATGGCAACAGTTTTCTTGACCCCACTTCCAACTAACAGGTTTCGATTCAGCCCTGCCAAGCTCCTTCTAGATTGCTTTTCCATATCCTCCCTTTTCCTATTCCCTCACATGCTGTTCTTCCTTTGAAAGTCTTTCCCCATTTTCCTATACCACCTGGCTACCTCTGAGGTAATTCTTGAAAATTAGGCCTAGGCTTCCCCTCCCCATGAGCCCGTCACCATGACCAGCTGTTCCCCTTCTTTGCCTCCCCTCCTGGCATGCAGGGGGACACTTTTCATTCTGTTCTCTCATCCTGGGTTAGAGATTATGGTTGTTGTCGGGCACCATCAAATCGATTCTGACTCACAGTGACCGCATGTGACCGAGCAGTGCTGCCCCACAGGGTTTCCCAGGCTGTGATCTTTCCAGGAGCAGATTGCCAGGTCTTTCTCCTGAATCCGACTCCTAGCGACCCCGTGTGACAGAGCAGAACTGCCCTATAGGGTTTCCTAGGCTGTGATCTTTCCAGGAGCAGATCCCTGCTTATATAGAGGCTGGGAAAAGTAACTTAACATTTCGCCCAAGAAAAGGAAATGGTTAAACACAAATCATGGGCTGTGACGGTTACATCTCTCTGTAAAGTCTCTGTTTGTTATGGATTAAATTGTGTCCACCCAAAATATGTGTTGGAATCCTAACCCCTGTACCCGTGGATAGGGTCTTCTTTGTTGTGTTAATTAGATCATTACTGGAGTAGAGTGGGTTCTAAACCTAATCACTTCTGAGTTATAAAGAGAGCAGATTAGACACAGAGACCCACACACACGGGGAAGACAGACGCCAGGTGAGGATCGTCTTTGAGCCAAGGAAACAAGGAACACGTGGGAAGGAATCGACATGGCTGAGACCCTGATCTGGACCGTGAGAGTATAAATTTCTGTCTTTAAAGCCACCACTTGTGGCATTTCTGTTGAAGCAGTGTCAGAAACGAAGGCACTGTTGGATGAGTTTGAAAGTTAGGAAAGAAGCAACCAGGAGTATAAAATCATGCCTGCTGAACTGCTGTCAAAGGGGAAAGGTTATCCTCCAAGCATTGAACTTTAACCAATTTCAGACAGGGATGAAATCAAAGAAGAACATTCGAAGACGGATGGCGTCATGACCTTGGTGCAGCGTGTTTGAAATTGTGTTCTCAGGGACTTTGACGTCCCTTAAAATGCTAATAACTGCCCTATTGCAAGGGAGAGGGTAAGTGCCTGTGGGTGAAGTAGTCCTCGGCAGTTTGCGGTCATATAAGTCTGGGTTAACACATTTTAAATGATTTCTCTACTACTGCAATTCTCAGAGCCATTAATTGGCTAACAAGCTGCTGTTGTTCGCTGCTGTCGGTCGGCTCCTACAGAGGCGATCTGTATAACACAACAAAACGTTTTCCATTCCTGTACCATCTTCATGATCGCTGGCACGCGTGAGCCTCTTCTTAAGATGAAAAATGAACAGTGAAGCAATTAGAAAGGAGCCGATACAGAAGACAGACAAGATCCTACGTAAGATAATTGATAGCTTTGACAGAGAACCCCAGAGATGGAACGAAAGATACAGTCAAACATGAAATACAAGAAAAGTTCTGCAAATGAAGAATTTATGCATTGAAAGGTTACTAGATTCTACAAAAATGTAATATAGCATGTTTAATAGATATATTCTAGCTAAGTTACTAAACTTAAAGGATAAAGAAAGAATTCTTGCATTCAGGAAGAAAGAAATTACCGTATTTGTTGTTAGTTGCAGGAGCACTGGTTGTGCAGTGGTTAAGTGCTCTGCTGCTAACCAAAAGGTCGGTGGTTTGAACCCACTGGCTGCTCCGTGGGAGAAAGGTGTGGCAGTCTGCTTCCGTAAAGATTACAGCCTTGGAAACTTTATGGGGCAGTTATACTCTGTCCTATAGGGTCACTATGAGTCAGAATTGACTTGGCTGCGATGGTTTTTTTTTTTTTTTTTTGGTTGGTTGGTAGTTAGTTGCCATGGAGACAGCTCCAACACATGGCGACCCCATGCCCGTATATAAACATTGCCTGTTTGCTACACCATCTTCATGACCGTTGGTATGTCTGAGTTCAGTGTTGCAGCCACTGTGTCAATCCATCTCATTGAGGGTCTCGCTCTTTTTCAGTGCCCCGCCACCAAACATGATGTCCTTGTCTAGGGATTGGTCTTTCCTGATGACACTCTGTAGTGGCCATGAAAATCACCCCTTAGATCTCCTGCTTTGGGGGCACAGTTTCAAAGGACCCCAGGTGTTGTGCTTTGAGATCACTGCTGAGTTTGCAGCAAGGCCATGTCTCCTTTGGGGTCTCCTATGACCGAGCATGTCAGGGATGCTAGTGGAAGACCCAACTAATGAGAGGTAGGATCCACCTGACTGGGGACGCTGTCTCGGGACTCCTGGACAGTCTTCTGAAAGCTTCCTTAGAACTCTGCCTTGTTCTGAGACCCTTCATCTCAACTCTCCTTTCTGCCCTCTCCCCTTCACAGGGGTCGGACCTGCCTGATGAGCTGAAGTCCCCACAGATGTTTCCCCAGTAAATCTCTTACACATCCACTTCTGTCAGTGTGTTGTCTGGGAGAAACGAAAATAACACATACCCACTGCCGTCATGTCCATTCCGACTCCTAGTGACCCTAAAAGACAGGGTAGAACTGCCCCACGGGGTTTTCTAGGCTGTAAGCAGAATGCCAGATCTTTCTCCTGCACAGTGTCTGGTGGATTTGAACTGCTGACCTTTAGGTTAGCGGCCCAGAACTTAACCACTGTGCCACCAGGGCCCCTCAAAATAACATGCACACCTCGTAAGCCCCAGGAACACGCACCAAACCAAAAACCCATTGTCGTCCAGTCAAAATCCGACTCATAGTGACCCTGCAGGACAAAGTAGAACTGCCCCATAGCATTTCCAAGGAGCGGCTGGAGGATTCGAAGTGCTGACCTTTTGCTTAGCAGCAGAGCTCTTAACCACTGCGCCACCAGGGCTCTGAAACAGGGACAGTGGAGGGATAAACTGTATTTCCCAAATGTATCTGATGAGAGAAAACATTCTTTATACAAACGTGCTGTGGTGGTTAAGATTGTGTGTCAACTTGGCTGGGCCGTAATCCTCAGTGTTTTAATGTAATCACTCCCATGATTGAATATACTGTGAGTAGCCAATTAGATGAAAGGAAGTCTCCTTGGGGGTGTGGCCCGCATCTGTATATAAGCAGATGTTCTGGCTTTTTGCTCTCTCTGGATCCTGCGGCTGCTTCCTGT
>NW_004444280.1:328915-346216 GCF_000243295.1 Trichechus manatus latirostris | reverse complement strand
AGAACCCAGCCTAAGATACGTGCTAATGTTAAAAAAAAAAAAAAAAAAACCCGCTCATATTATGAGGAACAGTTAGGAAACTGCTGCCCTAGGGAAAAGGTATTAGTTTTAGTAATTACCTAACCTGATCTACATCTTAAATGGTACGTTGCCGACGAGTTGATTCCAACTCATAGCGACCCTATAGGACAGAGTAGAACTACCCCATAGCATTTCCAAAGCTGTAATCTTTATGGGAAGGAGCCCTGGTGGTGCAGCGATTCAGTGCTCGGCTGCTAACCAAAAGGTCAGTGGTTTGAACCCACCAGCTGCTCCATGGGAGAAAGGTGTGTCAGCCTGCTTCCATAAAGATCACAGCCTTGGAAACCCTATGGGGCAGTTCTACTCTGTCCTATAGAGTCGCTATGAGTTGGAATCGACTCGACGGCAATGGGTTTGGTTTTCTTTGGAATCTTGAAGGACTTTATGATAATCTCCCCTCTCCCAAAGGAGACCATCTTTTCCCAGAATCCTAGGATCCATTATTTACATCTCCCTTATGGGGTCACTATGAGTCGAAACTGACTTGACAGCACCCAACAAGATCATTACATAATCACATTCAGGAGGAATTAAAGCTTTGGTTACTAACATCTGACAGTACGGGATGCTAAAAATTTATAGCCCACAGAACTGGCTTTTTGAAGAAAATGAGCACCAAAGGCACATCTAAATACTCCATGCAGGAGAGTCCTTCCAGTGTTATGGCTTAAATTTATTCAAATATCTTAAAATTATCCAAAAAGCTTCAAGCCAGTACTTTCAAGTAAATAATATAAGAATAATGAAGGAGCCCTGGTGGCACACTTGCCTGCTAAGCAAAAAGTCGGTGATTCAAACCCACCTAGCAGCTCCATGGAAGAAAAGACCTGGCGACTTGCGCCCGTAAAAGTGACAGCCTAGGAAACCCTATGGAGCAGTCCTGCTCTGTCGCGTGGGGTCACTATGAATCAGAATCAACTTGACAGCACAATATAAGAATAGTCGATCTTTTGGCAAAATACAAGGTCCTTAAGAGCAGAAATATTTATTTTTGCATCCTATGCCTTACTTTCCAAAGTGTGGCCCCTGGATCAGCAGCAACATCTGCATCATCTGGGAGCTTGTTAGAAATGTACAACCTCAGGCCCCCGCCGATTTACTGAATCAGAATCTGCATTTAATAAGACCCCCCAGTGATTGGTGTACACCCTAGGGTTTGAGACGCATTCCCCTACAGCACCCAGCTCAGTGCTAGAAATATAAGAACTTAATAAAGTTTGACTATTGCTTGCAGACTAGAACCTTCGAGAACTGATAACTGCCTTCAGCTTCTCCACTCCCAGGGCTGCTGTGAGCTCTATGCCTGATCGTCACATACCTGCTGGAAATAAGCAACCAAGAAAAGACTGAAATCATTATTCGGGGAGGCTGCTCATTTGCATGTCATATTTATTGATTGTTTTCCTTTTTTTTTAATTTTTTTATTTTAGTGAAAATATGTGTAGTAAAACACGGCCAATCAGCATTTTTCACGCGTGCAGTTCGGTAGCGTTGGCAGGGTTCATCGCGCGCAACGATCACCGCTACGTGTTTCCACATTTTCCACCACTATTAACAGAAACTCGGCGCCCCTAAGTGTCAACACTTTTAATGTGGATTTCTCCTTTTTTTGATTCTCCATCCTGCACCTGGAGCCAACGCTGACTCTGGAGAAGGAGCTGCCTCCACCACCCTGCGCTTTTTTCTACCATTTGGTGACCTCTGTGTGGCAGTAGAGCTCAAGAAAAGGGAAGCAAAGCAGCGTTTAGTCTGTGGTTGTGATTAAGCACTCAGCCGCTAACCGAAAGCTCAGGGGTTTGAACCCACCCAGCGGCTCCACGGGAGAAGGACCTGGCGATCTGCTTCTGTAAAGATCAGAGCCTAGAACACCCTATGGGGCGGTTCTACTCTGTCACAGGGGTCGCTGTGAGTCGGAATCAATTTGATGGCACCTAACAACACCAACAGCTCCTTCTCTGCTCTGAGATGTCTGCCTACAACCAGCAGAGTGAAGAGTCCATTGGAGGAGGCTACAGCTGGGAAGCCCTCAAAGCTCTTCCGTCCTCCTGCCCTTCACCCCTGAGAACTCAGCATGCCGGAGCTGGTCCTCTTTCATGCTCTGTCTACTCAGCCGCCCCCTCCACCTCCATTCAGAAGGCTTAACTAGAAAGGAGCTCCGGAAACTGCAGAAAGACCGAGCCCAGGGACCAGGACAGCTGAATCCTAGAGCCAGTGGACAGCAGCCCTGAGGAGGCTCTCCTATCCCCTCCTCTGTGGGCAGAGCCTGGGCTTGTGTCTCAGGAAGCTGGCGGATGAACAGGCCTCAGATGGAATCCTCACCAAGTCTTCTTGAGGAACAAGCTCCAGTGTTTTCGGTGAGGAATGGGAACACCCAAAGAGCCCTGGTGCCGCAATGGTTAAGCGCTCACCTACTAACTGAAAGGTTGACGGTTCGAAACCACCAAGCAGCTCCTTTGGAGAAACACCTGGCGATCTGCTTTTGTAAAGTTCTACTCTGTCACGTGAGGTTACCATGAGTTGGAATCAACTTGATGGTACCCAACAACAGCCTGGTAGTAAGGAGCCCTGGTGGCACAGTGGTTAAGTGCTCGGCTGCTAACGGAAAGGCTGGCAGTTCGAACCCAATAGCTGCCCCGTGGGAGAAAAGAGCTGGTGATCTGCTCTGGTAAAGATTATAGCCTAGGAAACCCTGTGGGGCAGTTCTCTGTCACACCGGTCACTGAGTCAGAATGGACCCCACAGCACCCAACAACAACAATGTGAGCGCCAGGTGTCATGATGTCACGGTGTGGCAAGTGGGACGATCAGAACAGCAATGAGCATATCCTCTGGGCGCTGAGCATGCTACATTGTCCCAAAAGGACTTTGTAGCTCTGGGTTGGGGAGAAAATTGTATGTGTGGATGGAATCACACACACACACACACACACACACTCACACACACACACATCATCGCTGTCAAGTCGATTCCGACTCAAAGCGACCCTCTGGGACAGATGCTAAAACCAGAAACCAAACCAGCTGCCGTGGACCTGGCCTCATGGAGACTCATGTGTGTCAGAGTACGACTGTGCTTCTTAGGGTCTTTAATGGCTTGTTTTTTGGAAGAAGATCACCAGCCTTTTTTTCCAAGGCACCTCTAGGTGGACTTGAACCCCTAACTTTTTGGTTAGCAGCCCAGTGCATTAACCATTTGCACCACCCAGGGACTCAGCCCTCACCACATTGTACATAAATCCACGACACTCTAAGCTCCCTCAGGGCCGGTAACCCATTGCCGTCGAGTCTATTCAGACTCATAGTCGCCCTGTAGGACAGAGTAGAACTGCCCCCACAGGGTTTCCAAGGCTGTAAATCTTTACGGAAGCAGACTGTGACATCTTTCTCCTGCGGAGTGGCTGGTGGGTTCCAACTACGGGCCCTTCGGTTAGGACTGGTAAACCTGTTGTTGTCGAGTCTATTCTGACTCACCGTGACCCCATGTGAGAGTGGAACTGCCCCACAGTGTTTTCTAGGCTGTAATCTTTATGGGAGCAGATCGCCAGGTCTTTTCTCCTGTGGAGCCGCTGGGTGGGTTCAAACTGCAGGCCTTTCGGTTGGCAGCTGAGCACTTAACCCCTGCCCCACCGGGGCTCCTTTGGGGCAGAGCATGCTAAGCACAGAAATGTTAACCTGAACTCCAGTGCAGCTCACTGATAGGAATGTAGTTGGAAGCAACCTCCAGTTCTGTCTTTGCAGCGCAAACCACACCTTGTCCCCCTACGTGTGCTGCTGTCCAACCCCCTTTTGTCTTTCCTCGCTGCTCCTGGAGATGTAGTTATTATCCGTGCCTGTAATTCTTCAATTCTCATGCTGAGTCTGAATAAAGCACAGTTTAACTCCAGCTGTGCAGATTTCTGCAGCCTGATAGGAAGCTCCTGTCTGCTGCTGAGGAAACACTCAAATGGGATTTATAATCGGATTTCCGGGGAATATGGCACGTTGTCAAGGTTTCACTTCTGGCCAGACAGGAGGGAAGAACTAAAAATGGGGCTGCCAGAACAAGGCAATAATGTCAGGTGCTTGGAAAGAAGCGCAAAATTAATACTCTAAAAAATTGGGTGATGCACAATGGCCTTGTGTTGTGGACTTTATCTGTCTAATCCAGGAAAAGTGAATTATGCTTGAGGAAAACAAATTCACTGCAGATGATACATATATGTATGTATATGGATGGAGTCCCTGGGTGGTGCAAATGGTTTAAAGGGCTCAGCTGCTAACTGAAAGGTTGGAGGTTGGAGTCCACCCAGAGGTGCCTTGGAAGAAAGGCCTGGAGATCAGCTTCTGAAAAATCAGCCATTGAAAACCCTATGGAGCACAGTTCTACTCTGACCCCCATGGGGTTGCCATGAGTCGGAGCCAACTCGGCAACAACTGGTTTTTATATGTGGATATAGCGTAGCTAGATAAATAGATCAACAACAACAAAAGAACCCAAACTGGTTCCAGTCAAGGTGATTCTGACTCATGGCGACCCCAAGTGTTGCAGAGTAGAACTGCGCTCCATAGGGTTTTCAAGGCTGTGAACTTTCAGAATCAGCTTGCCAGGCCTTTCTTCCATAGATATGCACACATATATGTACACACATGTGCGTATGTTTTTGCTTTGTTTTGCTTTTTGAAATTAGACATTTCCATTCCACGTATGAAAGCCTCAGTGTGCAAGCACATCTTGTCATTTAATCAGGGTTCTTAATATGAAGAAGTGTTTCAAAATTCTTACTGTAGTATTGTAATGTTGTAATCGTAACTGTCAGACACTGAGTGGGAATCGACTCGACAGTAATGAGTTTTTTTTTTTTTTTAATTGTACGCACACATGGAATGGTACACCCTCTGGCCATGAGGGTTTGTAACGTTACTAAAATAGATGTCCCTTCTAATATGTTAAACCACGGTGGGGAGGAATTTAGGGAGTCCCGGTGGTGCAGTGCTTGAAGTGCTTGCCTGCTAACCACCAGCCGTTCCGCGGGAGAAAGATGTGGCAGCCTGCTCCTGTAAAGATCTGCAGCCTTGGGGCAGTTCTACTCGGTCCTATAGTGTTGCTATGAGTCAGAATCGACTGGACAGCAGTGAGTTTGGTTAAGGAGGAGTTTCATAGGCTTAGGGGAGTGTGGAGTCCCTGGGTGGTGCAAATGGTTAACATGCTTGGCTGCTAACTGACAGCCTGGTGCTTTGAATTCGCCCAGATGTACCTTGGAAGAAAGGCCTGGCAATCTATTTCCAAAAAATCCGCCATTGAAAACCTATGGAGCATAGTTCCACACATGGGGTCCCCATGAGTCAAAGTGGAGTTGAGTTGAGGGCAACAAGTTTTTATTTTGTTTTTTGGGGGGAGTTTGTTGAGACAACAATTCATTCACTAAATATAAGAAATCTTTTTATTACATATTAGGAATCTTGTTGCTTTCCTTTCAGTTAGGAAAACTGTTGCTTTGAGCAATATATTGGAAAATAGATTTTACTATTATTGTTAGTCATCCAGGAGAAGAAAAAGACAGCGATTGCTTGATTTGAAACTTCCAAAAGCATGTTGTTATTGTTGTCAGGCAGTTGAGTTGGTTCCAACTCATAGCGACCCTGCATACAACAGAACAAAGCACTGCCCGGTCCTGCGCCATCCTCACAATCGTTGCTGTGTTTGAGCCCATTGTTGCAGCCGCTGTGTCAGTCCATCTCGTTGAGGGTCTTCCTCTTTTTCACTGACCCTCTACTTTACCAAGCAGGATGTCCCTCTCCAGGGACTGGTCCCTCCTGATAACGTGTCCAAAGTGTGTGAGATGAAGTCTTGCCATCCTCACTTCTAAGGAGCATTCGGTTGTACTTCTTCCAAGCCAGATCTGTTTGTTCTTCTGACAGTCCATAGTATATTCAATATTCTTCGCCAACACCACAGTTCAAAGGCTAGGATGGACTACAATATTTAGAGCTTCTCTAATATGAAATATGAACAACAGCTTTCTGGGTTTTTGAATTCTCTAACCCCATGAGAATAAGAATCTGGCTGACTTTAAAACATTACACCCCTTTATGTCCTTAGTAAGGAGCCCTGGTGGTACAGTGGTTAAAGCACTCAGCTGCTAACCAAAAGGTCGGCAGTTCAAACCCACCAGCCACTCCTCAGGAGAAATATGTGGCAGTCTGCTTCCATAAAGATCACAGCCTTGGAAATCCTATGGGGCAGTTCTGCTCTGTCCTGCAGGGTCACTGTGAGTTGGCATGGGGTTTTGTTTGGTTTCGGTTTATGTCCTCCCTTCGTTTGAGAAACTGTCAGCAGATTGGACTTGGCATTGTTTTTGCAGAAGCACCGTGAGCCGATGAGAGGTGGCATGTGACTTTTTCATCAGTCACCACACCAAAGCCAACCATGAGATCGGCAGGGTAATCAATTGGCAACACAGTCCCATGGCAAAGTGGAGTGATAATTTTCTCAGACACCTAATGCATCAAAAAATGTCAAACTATTAATTTTGATTATGGTTGTAATTTAAACTGCCTCTCTGATTTTAAAATGATTCCATGGCAACATCGATTTGGTGCCTAAAACACATTTGCTGAGGATGCACAGACAGGTGAAACGAGCACTTCCTTCCCTTTAGAAAATCACTAGGTGATCTGTTCTTCTCTCGTGAATTCCACCACTTGACGCTTTGGTGCCTTTGTCTTTACATTAATACACTATCACCCAATTTCTGATGCTGGAATACCAGCGCTATGAGGAGAAAATAAGCACTTCATTTTCTGTGCCTGACCCCAACAACCTCAGCCTCGACAGATACGTCGTTGTTAGCTGCTGTTAAGTTGGCCCGCGATCGTGGTGACCCCTGATTCATGGTGACCCCATACACGATGGAATGAAATGATGCCTGGTGCTGTGCCATCCCCATGATTGGTTGTGGATCACACCTTTGTGATCCATAGGATTTTCATTGGCTGATTTTTGGAAGTAGATTGCCAGGCCTTTCTTCCTAGTCTGTCTTAGCCTGTTCAGCATCATAGGAATACACAAGCCTCCACTGACAGATGGGTGGTGGCTTCTCATGAGGTGCAATGGTCAGGAACTGAACCCAGGTCTCCCGCATGGAGGGGGAGAGTTCTACTACTGAACCACCCTTGCCTCTTGACAAATATGCTGTTGTTGTGTGCTGTTGAGTCAATTCTGACTTGTATTGACCCTATAGACTAGAAAAGAACTGCTCCATAGGGTTTCCTAGGCTGTACCGTATTTCTTCACAAATAACACATGCGTTATATGTTTTTTTTGCCAACTGCGCAACCCCTCCCATGTGTTATTTTTGTAAGCATGCTATGTCAATTTTTTTTTTACATGTTACTGACTTCAATTTCTGTTTCTGAGCATATGGAAACGTGACTTAATTTAAGCCAAAAGTATTTACTGGTAGATCAAAAGTGATATACAAAATTTAACTTTTGTAATTTCCTGATAAAACATCATTGTGATTCTCATGAATGGGGCAGTGGGACGCCATGTTGAAACCGTAGGGTATGAATGCATGAAGAACTACAAATTAGTAAGAAATCATCCTAGGCTTAAAATGAAAAGAACAAGGTGTTTATATTTTCTTGCTTTCATAAATCTTAAACCGAAATGTAATTACGATCAAGAGTAACATTTTCAGACTATTTTTATACACATAAGCAGGAGATTAAAAAAAATGATTTACCTGTGATGTGGGAGGATGCGTGAATGAACCAAAATTCACTTCTGGAAATGTCAGGAGACACGTGCTGGGTGTTCATGGGTGTTATTCCAGAACAGTTTACTTAATTTCATTATTCCGCACATTATATGTGTGGGTGTGTTATTTATGTGGGTGTGTTATTTGCAAAAAACATGATGATGTTTACAGGAGCAGATTGCCAGGTCTTTCTCCTGTGGAGCTGCTGGGTGGGTTAGAACCACCCAACCTTTGGTTAATAGCTGAGCCCTTATAGGCACGTGGGTGGTGCAGTTTGATCTCAACTACTAACCTAAAGGTTGGCAGTTGGAACTCACCCAGTGGTGCTGTGGAAGAAAGGCCGGGTGATCTGTCTCCACGAAGATGGCAGCCAAGAAAACCCGATGGAGCATACTTATGCTCTGTAACACATGGGGTCACCATGAGTCACAATCAACTAGATGGCAACGGGTTTTGTCTTTTTGGTTTCTAGAGCATCTGTTGCATCTCTTGATTCTGGGGTTCCCACAGCAACACTAACACTTCAGCCAGAGGCAGAACTGCCCACAAAGTAGAGCATGCCAGGAATCCTACGCCCAGAGTCATCCAAGTAGCTTTTTCTGTCTCTGCCTTCCACAAAGAAAAGAAATGATGAGAGGGACCTTCACTGTCAAGGAACAAGTGGGTCTTGAATTATCCCCCAACTGCAAAAATTGTTGTAATTAACGCTGGTGATAACACCTACTATTTCTTGACTATTCTGTTAAGCAGTGCTCTAAACTTTTACCTGTCCTGATTCATGTTATGATCATCCAACCCCAGGAGGTAGGTTCTATCATCGTCATTTCACAGATGAGGAGACTGAGGCAGAGAGGTGCGGGAGCTTGCCCAAGGTTACGCCGGCAGTGAGGAGAGGTCTGATTTCCCTGGCACTAGCTCACCTCTATCAGTAAGCACTTCAGGAGGCCAAGTACCTGCACTTCATTATGTGTGTATGCCTGTACGGGTGTGTCTTAGTTACCTACTGCTGCTATAACAGAAATACCACAAGTGGGTGGCTTTAACAAACAGATTTATTTTCTCACAGTTCAGGAGGCTGGAAGTCCAAATTCAGGGCACTAGCTCTAGGGGAAGGCTTTCTCTCTTTGTCTGCTCTGGGGGAAAATCCTTGTCACTTTCAGCTGCTTTTCCTTGGGTCCTCGGTGATCTCCACGTGGCATCAATCTTTAGGTGACTGACTTAGCACACGCCCTACAGTGATTTGGCCTCATTAACATAACAAGGAAAACCTGATTCCCAAATGGGCTTACACCCACAAGTATACCAAAAACCAAATGTGTTGAGGGGTTCGGATTTACAACACATATTTTGGGGGACACAATTCAATCCCTAAGAGTATGTTACCAAAAAAAGGTTATCATTTAAATTGAACACGCCCCAAACTGGGCCATCATCTCCCTCCTGAAGTCTCCTTTGTTTTCTTTTTAATTTATTTTTCCTATTGTTAATGGCACCAGAAGGAACTCTGGTGCAGCAACAGTTAAGTGCTCAACTGCTAACAGAAAGCTTGTCAGTTAGAACCCACCCAGCATCTCTGCGGGAGAAAGACCTGGTGATCTGCTCCTATAAAGATCACAGCCTAGAAAACCCCACAGGGGCAGTTCTACTCTGTCACATGGGGTCACCATGAGTCAGAATCGACTTGATGGCACCCAACAACAACAACAACAATAGCGCCAGGATTATATTAGCCACGTCGGCACCTTGGACTCTTTCCTGTTCCAAGCAGTTGCCAATCCTGTGAGTTCCACACTGACGGTACTTCTCACGCCTTCCTCTGTGTTTGCATTCTCCTCTCCTAGTTCAGTACCTCTCATCCAGATGAGCGCAGACCTCCCCTCACCATCTTCCGACATTTCTCCCAAATTACCTCACGTAGTGTTGACAGATTAGGCTTCTGAAGACAGTCAGTCCCTTGCTCATAAGCTCTCACAGCTGCCCACTGCCCACCCCTGGAGCCTTTCCCCTGCCTCCTCCTCACTCGCCGTAAGCCCCAAGCTTACTAAACTCTCTGGCATTTTCTCCACACACCCCGTGCTGAGCCAGCTCCCTGCTGTGGCCCTTCTTACTGCTCTGCACATCTAGCCTCTAGCCATCTTCTTTTTTTTCATTTAAAAGCTTCGAGTTTTCTTTGGCCTTCCAGCTGAAACAAGCCTCTACTTCTGCTGAAGCCCGACAGCATTTTTAAAAATATTTTATTTCTTTTTGGTGGCAACATACACAACCAAACATACATCCATTCACAATTTCACACGTACAGTTCAATGACACTGGTCTCGTATGTCACGTTGTGTCACTGTTCTCACCGTCCCTACCCAGACTGTTTCATCACCGTTCATTTAGGCTCTCTGTCCCTTTCAGTTCTCATTTGTGCTTTAGCTCATCTGTTGTTGGTTTACGCTCATACAGAAGATTCTTTATATGTTATTTGAGGCACACATTCTTTATTAATTGGGCTAACCTGTTCGGTTTCATGGGATAGTTTCAGTTCAAAGTTTAAAGATTATTTCTGGGCATTAGACGTGAGGTTCCCCAGTCTCCATGGATCCAGTAAGTCTGGTTTCCATATGAGCTTGGAGTTCTAGTCCATGCTTTTCCTCCTTCTGATTAGGACCCGTCTGGTGAGCCCTTGAACAAAACATTCAGCCACGGTAGCTGGTGAAGCCCCCAGCATTTTTTCTGTGCTGTCTCAGGGCATCTTTGACTTTCCCCTTTCTAATTATTTTTATTTGTTGATTCTCTTCTCTCTCCTACTAGACGATGACTGTCTCTAAGGCAGGGACTGTCTATCCGTTAGAGCTGCTCGTTCACTAGGTGCTCAGCCAATACTGGGTGAATAAATGAAGGAAGGAAGGAAACGTGCTGAAGGCAGCCTCTCACCAGGTCTCACCATTTTGTTATTCCTTTAGCACACGGTACAATGCACATTCTGGAACTGCATTATTCAACTCAGCCGCCACTGGCCACATGCAGCTACTGAGCACTTGAAATGCAGACAGTCGGAACTGAGATGTCCTGTAAGTGTAAAATACATACTGGATTTTGAAGGCTTAGTATGAAAAAGATTGAAGTTGTCAAGGATTTCATTTTGCTTGGATCCACAATCAACGCCCATGGAAGAAGCAGCCAAGAAATCAAAGACTCATCGCACTGGGCAGATCTGCTGCAAGAGATCTCTTTGAAGTGTTAAAAAGCAAAGATGTCACTTTAAGGACTAAGGTGCACCTGACCCAAGCCATGGTGTTTTCAATTGCCTCATACGCATGTGAAAGCTAGACAATGAACAAGGAAGACTGAAGAAGAATCGATGTCTTCGAATTATGGTGTTGGTGAAGAATATTGAATATACCATGGACTGCCAGACGAATGAACGAATCTGTCTTGGAAGAAGTACAGCCAGAATGCTCCTTAGAAGCAAGGATGGCAAGACTTTGTCTCACATACTTTGGACATGTTATCAGGAGGGACCAGTCCCTGGAGAAGAACATCATGCTTGGCAGAGTAGATGGTCAGTGAAAAAGAGGAAGACCCTCAATGAGATGGATTGACACAGTGGCTGCAACAATGAGTTCTAACACAGCAAATGATCATGAAGATGGTGCAGGACTGGGCAGTGTTTGGTTCTGTTATACGTAGGGTTGCTATGAGTTGGAATCAACTCAATGGCACCTAACAACAACAGTATGGAAAAAAAAACTCATAAATATTTTTTAACATGTTGAAATGATAATATTTTCGATATACTGGGTTCAATAAAATATTAAAATGAATGTCACCTGTTTGTTTTTACTTTTTAAAATGTGACTACTGAAAAGTTTGAAATTACATTTTTGGCTTATGTGATATTTCTATAAGACAGCTCTGTTATAGAGTATACTTGTTGTCCTAGGCTGGGTTCTCTAGAGGAGCAAAACCAGTGAAAAGTATATACAAATATATAGAGAGATTTACTTCAAGAAAATGGCTCACACAATTGTAGGGTCTGGCAAGTCCCAAATCTGTGGGTCAGGTGGCAGGCTGGAGACCTCTGCTGGCTCATGAGGTTGCAGGGACTGACAAATGCAAAATCTGCAGGTCAAGCGGCAGGCTGGAGACTATTGCAGGCTTACGTCCCATGAACCGGAGGTCAGGCGACGAGAAGAGTGCAGGGTTGAGAGTGAGCTTTGCTAGAACATCCATTTATATCCTGGAGACAGGCCACATGCTTAAGGAAACTCCCCTTTCAGCTGATTGACTGATCACATCAGATCACATCATGGAAAGTGATTACATTATATCACACTATGGAAGAGCACTCAGTCCATCGTCTGCCAAACCACTGAGAATCACAGCCTGGCCACGCTGACACATAACGTTAACCATCACAGGCACGATCCCCATGAAATGTCTGTTGATAAGGAGCCCTGGAGGTGTAACGGTTAAGCACTCGGTGGTTGGAACCCACCCATTGGCTCTATGGGAGAAAGACCTGGCGATCTGCTCCAGTAAAGATTACAGTCTGGAAAACCCTATGGGGCAGTTCTATACTGTCACATAGGGTTGCTATGAGTTGAAAGCAACTCGACGGCACCCAACAACAGTCACACTGTACAGTATTCTGTGTTGTACACCAACCAAACCAAACCAAACCCATTGCCATCAAGTCTATTCTGACTCATAGTGACCCTATAGGACAGAGTAGAACTGCCCTGTAGGGTTTCTAAGAAGCAGTTGGTGGATTTGAACTGCTGACGTTTTGGTTAGCAGCCGTAGCTCTTAACCACTGCACCACCAGGACTCCTGTTGTACACCAGGGGGTGCAAATTGCACCACACAATGTCAATGATGCCTCCCTGGAACTGTGCAATGCTGCAGTTTTGGGTAACTTGCTTCTGTCCTCATGAGCATTACATGATTGATTGGCAAGTGGAGCATGGTGAGGAATCAACTCACACTTTGCTCTCCATTTTTGGATGAGCCAGGATCCTATATTATGAGGCTTTTAAAGATCTCAGGATAATTTCTGGATAAATTCTTTTCTTGGTAATAGAGGGTGCCTTAGTTATCTAGTGCTGCTGTAACTGAAATACCACAAGTGGGTGGCTTTAACAAACAGAAATGTATCTTCTCATAGTTTAGGAGAAAGATCACCAGGTCTTTCTCCCCCACAGCTGCTGGTGGGTTTGAACCACCAACCTTTCAGTTGGCAGCCAAGTGCTTAATCATTGCACCACCAGGGCTCCTATAGTATTCAGTGGAGGACAAGTCATTTTAGATACCAAGATAACCTAACAGTATTTGTTTATTATTTCTGACTGTTGGTGTATGAATGTTATGCATCATAAACCTAATCCTGATATCTTGGGATTGCAGAACAGTTCCAGGATTTTATGTCTTAATTGCTTCGTTACAGCTATAAATCTCAGAATAAATAGAATGATTGCAAGGAAGCGTCAGCAGCTGGAGGAATTAAATGCTACTTGTCTTCTCTTATACAGAGACTCAGATTAAACAAAGGTATGTATTCTCCAGTGGGTAAATGCTCCATGGCGAAACGTTGTTTCTTCTGCCAAAACTTGCCCACTCATGGCTGAGGTCCTGGGCATTCGGATGGAGATGGCCAAGCTCAAGTGAAAGAGATAAATGGGACCACAAAAATTTCAGGCTCCTGGGGCCTCACAAATCAGATGGTTGGGCACGAAGATGGATTTCCTCTTCTCAGACTGGAAATGTATTTGCCTTAGAAAATCAACCCATTTAAAAAAAAAAAAAAAAGAAAGATTTGTTGATCACGGTAAACACACATGGGAGCCCTGGTGGTGCAGTGGTTAAGCACTTAGCTGCTAACTGAAAGGTTGGCGGTTTGAACCCACCAGTGGCTCCGTGGGAGAAAAGACCTGGTGATCCACCCCTCTAAAGATTACAGCATAGGAAACCCTATGGGGCAGTTCTTTTCTGTCATATAGGGTCACTATGAGTTAGAATCAGCTCGACAACACCCAACAACAACACACATATTACTCACTTTCAGGACATAAGAACTATAATATAGCTTAGAGCTCAGATGATTTAAAATATGGACTGTCATGAGGGAAACTAGATATGAGATGAACATAATAAGATAGATTTTAGCTGAAAGCATTGTATGGTAGAGATAAAGATCCAAGGATGATTAGTTTAATGGGCATTACTCTAGATTCTATAAGGCATTTAATAAGAAGCATAAGAATTTATCTCTGTACTTAAGAAAGTCACATTCTAATTTGGGGATGTACTAAACATAGAACAATAAGACTGTTCACTGGGGAAGGAGTAGTCTTTTCAACAAGTGATGCTAGAACAACTTGATAGCCACATGAAGAGTGAAGTTGGACCCTTACACCGTACACAAGAAATAACGCAAATGGATCAAAGACCGAAATGAAGAAATGTAAGGACAAAAGCTATAAAACTTTTAGAAGAAAACATAGAGGTGAATCTTCAAGACCTTGGATTTGGCAAAGGATGGGTTTAGATAAGACATCAAAAGCACAAGCAACAAAAAAAAAAAAAGTAGCTAAATTGCACCTCATCAAAATTAAAAACCTTTGTGCTTCAAAGTACACTATCAAGAAAGTCAAACGACAACCCACAGAATAGGAGAAAATATTTGCAAATAATACATGTGGTAAGAGACTTGTATCTGGAATATATGAAGAACTCCTACAACTCAATAATAAAAAGACAAATAACCCAAGTAAAAATGGGCAAAAGACTTGAATAGACATTTCTCCAAAGAAGATAAAAGAATGGTCAATAAGCACATGAGAAGATGCTCGACGTCATCAGTCATCATGAAAATACAAATCAAAACCACAATAAGATGCGACTTTAAACCGACCTGGATGGGTAGAATCAAAAAGTCAGACAACGATAAGTGTTGGCGAAGATGTGGAGAAATCAGAACCCTTATACACTGCCGGTGAGAATGTAAAACAGAACAGTTGCCTTGGAAAACAGTCTGGCAGTTCCTCAAATGATTAAACATAGAGTTATCTACTACATGACCCAGGCATATACCCAAGAGAAATGAAAACATGTCCACACAGAAGCTTGTACATGAATGCTTGTAGTGGCATTATTCATAATAGTCAATGGGTGTAAACAACCCAAATGTCCATCAGCAGACAAATGGATAGACAAAATATGGTCTATTGATACAGTGGAATATTATTCGGCCATAAAAAGGAATGAAGTACTGCTAAATGATACTACATGGATGAATCTTGAAGACTATGCTAAATGCCAGTCACAAAAGACCACATATTATATGATTCTTCTATTAATATTACAGTCTGGAATAGGGAAATCTATAGAAATCAAAAGTAGAGTCTGGGTTACTTAGGGCAGGGAAGGGCTGGGGGAAAGAGATAAGGAAGTGATAGCTAAAGGGTAAGGGGTTTCTTTCTGAGGTAATGAAAATATTCTAAAATCTACTGTGGTGATGGTTACACATACCTGTGAATATACGAAAAACCATCGAATTATGAACTTTAAATGGGTGAATTGTGTGGTACGTGAATTATATCTCAATAAAGCAGTTAAAAAAACAATCAGAGAGCAACAGGATATTAAAACAAAAAAAAAAGCAAAAAAACAAAAACCAAACCCGTTGCCATGATCCTGATTCATAGAGACCCTATAGGACAGAATAGAACTGCCCCATAGGGTTTCCAAGGAGCTGCTGGTGGATTTGAACTTCTGACCTTTTGGTTGGTAGCCAAGCTCTTAACCACTATGCCACCAGGGCTCCAAATAGGATGTTATTAAGGGCTAAATTATAACATGCAGAATGAAGATCTGTGAAGATCAGAAGGAAGGAAAGAGAGTAAGTGATATGGCGTCGGTGGGCAGGGTGGCTCCATAGAGGAATTCTGTAATGTCAGGGAGAGCCTAGGTAAGTGGAGTGGAAAAGGGAAGGTCATTCGGAGAAAGATAGTAGGGGGTCTTCAGGCTTAGAGGACTGGGAGGCAGCTGACCAGGAGGGAATCTTCTGTAGATTTTCACATGAAAAACTCCTTTGGAAAGCTGATCTGCAAAATATTTATTAAACAGAGCTAGCATTCTGATGAAGGTGAAGAAACAGGACATTTTGTCCATAACTGTAGTTTCCACTGGTAGGCACACTCTTGTGTTCAGGGGCCATTCTTTTGTTCATTCTTCAGTAAGCACTGACTAAGGGCCTGCTACGTGCTGATATTGTGCTGGGTGCTAGGAGGCACAGGAAGGACAAGGTACGCAGCAAGGATACAGAAAAGTGAACAGCTGTAATTATAATAAGCAGCTCTGGTGATGCAATGGTTAAGCACTCAGCTGTCAACCAAAAGGTTGTTGGTTAACCCGCCCAGTGGCTCCATGGGAGAAAGACCTGGAGATCTGCTTCCATAAAGATTACAGCCTAGGAAACCCTCTGGGGCAGTTCTACTCTGTCACATGGAGTTGCTATGAGTTGAAGCTGACTTGACAGCACCCAACAACGTAATTACAATATAATATGCTATAATAGCGATAAATACAGGGATTAAGAGGAACACAGAGGAGAAGCCCAAACCCAGTCTTGGGAAGTGAGGAAAGGTCTTGAAGGAAACAACATTGTAGTTGTGATTAGGAGGATGGGTGAGAGCTTTCCAGGCAAAGGTGTCAGGGTTGGAGAGCGCGTTCCCAGGTGCCATGAAGAATCTGGGTAGCAGGTCTACCTAGCCAGGTTTAGGAGCCCAAAGTTGTTCTGAATCGCTGGAGTAGAGAGGCAAGAGTTGAGGCCAGTGATCCAGGCAGATGCCAAAATGGTGTCGTGTTTTTAAGCTGTGTTAAGGAACTTAGATTTTATCCTGAGACAACGGTGAGTCAGTGAATAATGGAGACTGACACGAGTCCATGTGTTTAGAAACTTCATGCAGAGGCTGCAGTGCAGAGAATGGACTGGATGGTCTGGGGATGATGTTCCTCACGAAACACGAGGAAGGGAAAATGTGCCTAACCCAGTCTCCACTGTCCGTGCCTGTTGTCTGCCTTTTGACGCGAGATTACAGATTTTGTCCTTAGGGGAATGGGATTCTGATCCTCAGCATCCACAGAAAGATTTTTCCAATTCTACCTGGGTTTCCCCTAGCAACAGGGAAATGGCTGCTCAAACTTCTGTCTGCTCAAATCCTAGTAAGGAGCTGAAAGGAAGCTACTTGCTAACACACTTAACAATCTTATAATTCAACACAATTACGTTGTGGAGGGAAAAACACCAGGACATTAGAGTAATTCAATTTAAAATATGCTGAAATCTTGGTCAAGTCTTATGTATCTGTTGAGAGAAATGGCTAGAGAACATTTGGTATTTTGACAAAATTAAAATGCCCTCTCAGGAAGGGCTCTGCCGTCCTCCTGAGTAACCTTTCAGGTCTTGAGGTAAAGCTAAAGGACACGTGTGATG